>NC_091954.1:43334969-43344969 GCF_031021105.1 Erythrolamprus reginae | reverse complement strand
TATAAATAGAATTAAATGGTATATTTGGATGTTCAGTAGTAGTAAATAGATAGGGAAATTGTATCTCCTTGAGGCGAGGAGAGGCCAGGCACCCTAACCCTAACCCTAACCCTTGACGTGAGTGATGTCAAGTTGGCCAACTTTAAGCCAGCACATGACCTTTAAGCCACCCCATCACATGATCATCAAGCCACTCCCACCTGGTCACACGGCCAGCAAGCCATACCCACATAATAAACCATGGCCACAGTGTGGTAGTAAAAAAAAATTCAGCCCTTCACTGTGTTTGATGTATTACATTTATACAAAGAGGAATCACATGCTAATGTAGCAGACATATTTTTGTGATATTTATCTTATAGATGATTGCAACTGAAATGAGCCAGCATTGTAATAAAATCGCAAAGAACACAAATACATATTTACAGTAAACTCCCTCAACAGAATTATAATTTCCAAAACAGAGGTAAATATTCTACTTTATTTTGCTTAGCTCAGTCCTTCACTGACTATTGTGTTCTGTTCAGTGCTACACACCATATGAAACTTTCTGATACTGATAGAACAGGGTAATAGAAGCACAACAAGGATTATCAGTGAGCCACTAACATGCTAAACTGTGCTGAAGGAAAATCATTCATTTATCCCAAAATCACACCAAAGGAAAAAATAAAGGAAAAGTCTAAACATTACCACTAAAAAGGGAAACACAGCTTTATTCAAGTGCCATGAAGAAATCCGTTTATATCAGATACAGGCAACTATGCAACATAAACTTGAAACAGACAAATTGCATCAATTGATAAAATAACACACAGTAAACTGTGGGAATGATTCCAATTGGGTAGCAGTAATTAGGGTGCAATTTGCATGGTGTTGCTTGCTGCATTCATGTAATATAAATCAAATATTAAATATTTTCCTTTTTATATATCAAGCTGTTCAAGTCTGAGGAAACAAGATGTTTATTTCTGATACATGTTGCATGGCTGAGGAAGGCAAAGAAAATAAAAAACAAGACAGCATGTGCTCCATTGATTATAAAATGTCTTAAATTGTGTCAATCACATCATGCTGTGGAATTCAGAAAAATGAAAGTCCCTGAACTTCACATATTTGTCCATCCATCTGGGAGGTGTGTACTAATCCAATAAAACTGCCAATATAGCAATTGCAACCATATACATATATATAAATCAGAGCTAAAATTAATATTTGAGGGTAGAATTTATAGAGTAAGAAGAATTCAAATTAAAAGGTGCCTTTATTAATTGAAGTAGGAGTGAGAGGAGTTTTCTTCATTGACGAATTAACTGAATGAATAATAACTATATCATGGTGAGATGGGCAGGAAACAAATTTAATAAATAGTAATAACATTCCATCAAAGCTATTTATCAAAGTAATAGAGAAAATTACTATATAGTTAAACAATTGTGTAATCCTGTATATGTAATTTCCAATGTCAGGAAGCCTTACTCCCAGATAAATTACTAAATTTTACTCTTCTAAGCAGAACTTTCTTCTGCTGTATTCTACACAGACACACACACACACACACACACACACACACACACACACACAAATGTAGGGTGGGAGAGGGGAAGTATAAAATCAACCTGTTGAAGGATGGAGGAAAGCAAACTTTAGAATGGCAACCAGAAAGATTCCATTTTCTAGGCTTCTGGATTTTGTCAGTCTGATAGAGAATGAAGCTGTAGAGTTAAGGAAATGATCCAGTAGTCCTAACACTAAGAAGAGATAATGCTCAATTCCCTGCAGTGTCTGCATCTGATAAACCAATTATCTGTAGTCTTTTTTTTTAAAAAAAAACATTGAATCTCTGAGCTTGCCATATAAATAGATGAGTTTCCCTGTCTTTACATTTTAAATGTTGAATTTGACAACATATTTAGGAAATCATTTGAAATAGTTGCCTTCTTTGATTTAAGAAAGTGATACCGGTAATAAGAAAAAAAATCTGAAGAAGAAAATTATAATGTTCAAATTCCTGAATCAAAGATTAAAATGGTATCATAAAATTGTCCATAGATAGTAATATTAAAGCACACGGGATTTCTAAGATTATTTTTAATTTTAGCATTAATTTTTTATGCTAAATTTTAGTAAATAACTTGAAATTAATCATGCTTTGTGCATTGTTACCTGAAATGTAAAAGAAAAAGTAAGTATATCCTAATCAAATAAAGAAAGAATGGACAAGATTCAACTCTGGTATACAGCATAGTAGGTAGAATATAATACAACACAATACTTTTTTTATTATAGTTCTGTATATGCATTGAATTAATTACTCATGTCCGTTCTTCTTAAAAATAAAGGAATATTCATTTCAATCCAAGTATGAATTCATATTTTTGCTGCCAGTTACTTAGTTCAGAAGCCATAACTTGCCAACAATAAACATATATTCTTTGCATAAACATTCCCAGGAATATCAAATGCCATTCCCATATATAAAGTTTCCCCAAACTAAAATGCAACCTAAACATTCAGTACAGACATACAGTACCAAACATCCTGCCTTCAAGCAAAAAGTCAAAACAAGCGAAGTCACTTTAACAAAATATAATTAGAGCAGAGTATGTTTATTTGCTAGGACTTACTTTAGAATTCCGTTAAAGACTTATGAAACGAATTTACAATACAGCATTTATAGAGATCCACTAGATAAAGAGTTAGGAAATTCTAGCATAAATTATAATATTATATCTTACTGCAATTTTTTAAATAAAAAATAAATGTCTAATTATATGATTTAAAATAATTTTCAATAAAATACATAAAATAATAACTTTTCTAAAAGGTAATATTTTCCTTATCATAGATGCTAAATTAATTCTACTACTGTAAATAACATGCTCATTTACGTTTGTCTGAGACAGTTAATGAGCTAGAAGTTACCAAACCATATTTAATATGGGTTTATTGCAGTGTTAAAGGTAAAGATTATATCACTTTGAGATCAGTTCCTAGTAAATTCATGAATACTACCTGGCAGTTTTCTTGGCAGTAACAGAGGTATGACTTGCCATTGTTTTCTTTGGGAATATTTTTCTACTTTATATCTTTCATTTCCTTGTTATCTCCCATCCCAGTTTAACCAAGTCTGACCTTACTTTGCTTCTGAGGTCAAACAAGGTCAGCTAGATCACACATCATTGTAGGCACCATGGTGCTTAATAAATCCAGGTGTGATATCATCCAAAATCAAAGGAACTGCTGAATGTATACTTTTCACACATACGCAACATTTTTCAGAGCCGACCAACATAGTTAGGACCTCAATTATTAAATTGCACTGTTAATATAACTGTAGCTTACTCACAAGTAACAAGAACAAGAACAGCAACAGCAACAAAACAACAACAACAACAACAATGATGATGATGATGATGATGATGATGATGTATAAAATCTATGTTGCCCAACTCTGGTGGCCAAAGTAGAGGCTAAAGTAGAGGCAGCTTATTCTTTAGCTCCGCAACAAAATTCAGAAAACAAAATAATTCACTTTAAGTGGATAATTCAAGGCTTAAGAGTTCTCATTGCTCTACATTTAGGTCCAAGACTTCTGAAATAAAGAGTTTTTCTTACTTTTAAATAAAGAAGTTGGAACTGCACAATATGGATGCAATTGCATGTTTGTCTATCAACAATTTTTCTCAGTGTATATAAAAAGGGCAGTTGACCTGTACAATCTCACATTGACTCTGATAGTATTTATATGCAGTAATATAGACACACACACACTTTTTCACATCTGTAGGCACAAGAAAGCTCTTTCAGATCTGAAGAGAGAATGTACAGTATACTCATAGGTTTCTGCTTAAGTAAAATGCTACTTTTAACAATGCATTCCTCTACATAGCTGCTCAAAATTAAATCTCATTGAGTTTAATTAGACTTATTCCTACTAAATGCAGGAAGAAGTACTTCCTAAGTAGATTATAATGGTTCACAAAATAACTAAGCAGCATTTCCAGATAACAGCAATAATGCTAAAAACAGTCAAGCTTCCAATAATAAATCTAAGTTTTCATCATGTTGGCTTTACCCTGAAAATAACTCTGCATTCCTAATTTTGATTGGAATCATTTTCTAATCTGTCATTTGGATACAAATCCCCAAAATTATACCAGCATTACCAAGGACAGATGAGGAAGAAATATTGTATTTATCTATCTATCTATCTATCTATCTATCTATCTATCTATCTATCTATCTATCTATCTATCTATCTATTTATTTCACTGTCAGGTGACTCAGTTTTTTCCCATTAAGTCATTGTTGACTCCTAGTGACCATATAAATTTTCTCTTTGATGAAAGGATAAAAATTATATTATTGTTTCTATTTTTCTTGCCCCCATTTGTACCAACACAACTATACATTGTAATTTTGAGTGTAGTATATTTATACATTCCAAAATTAAAACTAACATCAGTGTGTCCTGCTGTTTATGTAATGATAAATATGAGAACCCAGGTTGTTGGGGGCAATGTATTGACTCTGTAAACTTCTTAAAGAGGGATGTAAAAGCACTATAAAGCAGTATATAAGTCTAAGTACTATTGCTGCAAATATATGGTCCTTCTATACAATTGACTGGAAAAAAAAGACAAAACTAATCCCAGTTGCCTCTTCATCATATTAGCATTTTAAGAAAGAATGAAGGTCCAATGTTAATTCATGAAGTACTGAACCAGATAATTGATTAGTCTAATTAAACATTCCAACCAGTGGTGAGTTGTTCTTAGTGGTCCTAACCAGTTTGGACTGGTTCTTAGAACCATTGTGGCTCTGCCCACCTGCCCGTGATGCTTCTGTGCCTATGCAGAAGTGTTGTGTGCATGCATGCACACAAACTGGTGGTGATCTATTTTAGAACCCACAATTGATTCCAACCAATCTCCAGAGTAACCTTTTCAATGGACTTATTTTCAATGTCCATCCAATACCAAATTAGCCTGGAAGAAACATAAGGTTAGTGGTGATGTAGGATTCTAGATTTTACTGAGTTAAAGATCCCAGCATCTTAACCACAAAGATAAAGGATGCTGAAAGATATTGTTCAGCATTATCTGGAATTGCCACAAGTTTCTTTCTTCTCTGCTGTACTCTCAAATAAATCAGCATACGTTAGCAGCTTAAATTCTATTTTTTTACAATTACGTTATTTGTGCACATATTTTTCCCATTTGACATGAGTCATTTACCTTAACAGTTCAATAATAATATATAACAATCTATCTCTCATACACATCTGTTTGTGAAAATATGTATTTACATGAGTATTACATTTGTTTTAAATTAAAAGTTCCCTCTGGCATCCCCTAAATGGTTCTTTTGCATAAGAGTTCTAAAATATTGAAAAGTAGTTCACTAGAATATCTGAGCATACAGGGTGGCACTCACTGATCCATCAGCAATCCAAATGATTCAAAACAGTGCTCTATATTTTTAAGCAGGTACCACAAGATATATGCTCATTTTAAATTATAATTAGGCATTAATATGGTTGCTTGAAAACAAGAATATCATATTGGCTTTGCTAAGTGGCCAGTTACTTTTGGCTATTTTTCTCAACCAGTTAATTCTACTCCAGATAGAAATTATACTACCATGAAACCTTAAGAGCTAATGTAATGTTTTCCGTTTTGGTCTCGATATCTTTTATATATATACAATGTCCTTTATATTATAAGCTTGCAAGCAGGGATTTTTGTGTTTCTTATAAAAATTTCAATAAGCTTTTCAAAAAATCTAGACGTGCTGCTTTTCAAAAAAGAGACGGGCTGCCTCATTAGAATGCTGTAAAGATGTGGACTTCTTAAAGAAATTGTTTTGTTTTATTTTCAATTGTCTTTAAACAATAACTTACAATCCCTAGTTCAGTGTTTCCCAACCTTGGCAACTTGAAGATATTTGGACTTCAACTCAGTTGAAGTCCAGATATCTTCAAGTTGCCAAGGTTGGGAAACACTGCCCTAGTTCATAAAATTATACATTATCAAACATATGAAAGAGAGGATTTATTGGGTTTTGTGCATGGGGCTTTACTTCTTGAACCATCCAGAGTGCCACTGTGAGTAATCTGGGTAGTCATATAATTTTTCTTAATAAATTACATATAATGTAAATGGCATATAATTCATATACATATTGCATTGCATTGGCATCCTTCAGTCTCGAAAGACCATGGTATCATGCTCTGGTCTCCCTTAATTTTCAAAATCAGCCAAACATGTGACTCATACAGAATATAGTTTGTTGGCTATGAATAAATTAATTGCCTTGGAGAGGCAAAAAGGAAGCTGTGATGCTCCTTCAATATACCAGGGTGATTCAACAGAAAAAAACATATAACCCTTCCCTGGTACAAAGCTGAAGGGGTTGGATACTGTAGCCTAGAGGTTAATTCTCTGGCTTATAAAGCAAAGGCTGTAAGTTCAAATCCTAGTGAGGGTATGGCTAGCTGATGAGGCCAGAACAAGGCCAAAATAGATCTATCCTAGTCTCCCTTAATTTTCAAATTCAGCAAAAACATGTGACACACACACACACACACACACACATATGCACACACATTAAATAAGGTGTGTGTCTGTTTGTGTGTGTGGTTTACAGAATTTATAATCTGTTTTAGATATCCTTTATAATTACATTTATATAAATAATAGAGTCAATTGAGCTTTAAAGGAAATATGAAAAGCAACCATATGGAATGTTAAGACTCTTCCAGATTTCTAACAAGTTCTAATAATCCATCCATGTCATAGGTCCTGCAAATAATTTGGAATAAGGAATTAAGCAGAAAAAATATCCAAGCTCTTCTTATTGAATTCATTCAGCTGTGGAGTATAATTTTAAATTATTTATTTAATCTGATTTTTATGTTTATTAAAGTTTATGTGAAATTATTATGACTAAAGTGATATAAATAGACTCATTCAGTAATTTACCCTAAAATGTAATATTTACGTAAGAGGCATTGATTTAGCTATTCTAATTTCTTGCTCTAGAAATAAATTTTTCCTTCAAAACAAACACGGCCAGTTAGAACTGGGCTGCCAGGCTGTTCTTCATTATAGCCATGTCTAACCCAGAAATTCTAGTTCAAGGGGATTCCAGCAGTTTTTCACAGATAAATAAACAGCAAATACTTACAGGGCAAAGCCTTGTAGAACTGATTCCTTAATCAACAGTTAAAGAAGCAAATTGGATCTGCCCTATCACAAAAAAATTAATTCCAGATTGCTGTTATTGTCTTTAAGTACAAGAAGGTTGTCTTGTAAGTTACGCTGGATAATTTCATTTCAAAAGTATCTCTAAAATTTGCTGTCCCATGGGATTTGCGGTTTTCTCCATCATTATATAACTGTAAAACCTCTGGATGTTAAAAGATTGGATAATTTTTTTCAGATGGGTCTGGCCTACATTATACTTGGCTGTAACAGATAAGCTCAGTTAGCTGACAGAAGTAAGCAATACTGAGTTAAAACAATACAAAAGTCTGTGAAACTAATAACAATTTTTACCTTGAATATTATCCTGTTTGTTGATATTAACACTTTTGAATCTGGCTTCTATTTAAATGAACTAGGACTGTATAATTGAAATCTTGTTGCACACATCATCAGTTGATGGGAATATGTCTCTTTTATTCTTATTCACTTGTCATTGGTGGTTTTCTACAGTGTTCAACTTAAATTCCATATAAATCTTGACCATACTAAACCATACTAAATGAAAAAGTCTACACACTTTTCTCTTCACTAAAGATCACAGTAAGAATAATTCACCTTGAATAAGTTGTTGACAGAAATTATAAAGATTAACAAGAAAATATAGAAGCAAATCTACTGGAGATGAACAGCCAATAAATGTAATTAAATAAATAATAATCAAAGATGACACCTCATTAATGAAACATTTTACAATTACAGCCGAGGCTTCCTTTGCTCCCTTTTCAAAATAATGTGACAATGACAATTTACAAGGACTTTTTGCTGATACTGCTATAATTTGTTTGTTGTGTGTTAACTGTTTCAGTTTTTAAAATCAATTTCTATTTTACTATATTGTTTATATTTTTAATTGTAATGTTTTATTTTATTTTGCCTTGCACTGTCAAAATCATGTTTGTATGGTTACTCCAAAATATAAGCAGGGAATATGCTAGCACAAAGTCAGTCATAAGTCATTTTTATGGCTGTAAATTATGGTCTAAGGCAAGGTCAACCATCTTGTAATGTACCAGTACATTGCTTAAACTTTGGGTAGGGAAAGAGAGATCCACAGTTTGTAACACAGTGATGTAAAATTGGCAGGACCAAATTATGAACGATACAGGGAGCTGGCGTTCTTAGCTTTTTATTATTTGGGGAAGGAGTTGGAAGATTTCATTATTTTGCTAACTGTATTAAATCTATTTTAAGGATTATGCTTCAATTTTCATGTGTATCTGGCTTCAAAATTGGAGGAAACTAAGCTTCTACTTTTCAGTTTTCAGCATTGCCAATGTTTAAACACCACAGTATAGAAGGAGCTCTGGGATCCAAAATAAAGTTTGAACAATTATCTCTCTCTCTCTCTCTCACACACACACACACACACACAGAGAGAGAGAGAGAAAGAGAGAGACAGAGAGACAGACAGAGACAGAGAGAGAGAGGCAAACAGAGACAGAGACGGTGGGAGGGAGGAAAGCAAAGGGAGAGAGTTTTTAAATCATTTTAAAATAGTTTTCTTATTTGTGAGGATGTTATTTCAACATAAAGCTGCAGATGATTAAACTGAATAATGAAACCTTGGATATGAGAATCAGGGAGGTTTGTTCCAGTTCACCAGTTTGCCTACCGTCCCTGTCCTAATGTTTCCCTCTTATTAGTATCCATATCATGTATATAACTGTGTTATACCTAGGTATACTACTACTACATACTTGACAAACAAATAAAGTTCCTGTAGTCATACGTTTCCCCCCTAGGTGTCCAGCTCTTTGTTTTGAACAGTTATTACAACTACAAGCTCCATAAACTCATCACAATGAGCCCTAAGAAGTCTGAAATCAGCACTAACATTCAGTTTTGTAATCATTTCTACAGATTATGAAAGAACCACAATTCCACATGGAATAGATGAGCCAGGGTTAACCACATGACCTACCAGCTAAACATTGCCTTGAAGAATAAGATCATCACTTGGAAACGACCAAATAAGTACAAGAAGAAAACCCATTACAGAGATGCCTCGATTTAGCCTTTGCAAAAAGTATTTAAACAAGCATAAAAGGCTACTATAATTTGGTACATATGGGGAATATTAAAAAGCAAGGTGCAAAATTCACGCATGTAAGAAACAAAACAAAATGCACTAGCAAGATCAATTGCAAATACATGAAACTAAGAAGACAGGATAACTTGGGCATCTGCATTTCTTCTCAAATGAAGAAAGATTTGACTGGCCATCCTATCATCTGTGTTTTAATGTTCTTTATTTTATAAATCTAAAATGTAAAGTAGTCATATCCTTAATATTAAAGTTGATGTTTATTTGGCATAAATGTGTCATGATGGTAAGGTAAACAATACTTCAGAGGAGTTCCAGGAAAAGTATTTTGGCCTTGCCATGATACAAAAAACAAAAACAAAAATCACCTAAATGAAAAAAAAAAGAACCAAAAAGTGACTACTGTACAAGACAATTTAAAAGGCATGCTGTGTGACTTCTCAAAACAAGTAAATGAGCAAGTGGCATCACTACTATAAAAACAGCTAGTATAAGTACTCGTAATTGTTTTCATTAAGAAAATATGAAATGAAAAGAGCTCTTCTGATTATAATGAGGCCTATTTTCAAATCATCTAGAACATCAATCTAGTCTTTACTAGCTACAACAACAAAACCCAATAAAATATAAGTAATACAGTACTTATATAATCTTGTAGTAGCCTATTTAGAAGCAATCCTACTAA
>NC_091954.1:43317469-43329969 GCF_031021105.1 Erythrolamprus reginae | reverse complement strand
GGATCAATTTTTAGAACAATATAAATTCATTTGTGATGAAAGTAGCAAAAAAGGGACAAATGAGTTTAAGGTTCTGCATACTAGAATTGCTATATAATTACTGTATAATAAGGTCTTAGAACATATACAATGTATACAATGATGCACTTTGAATGACCAAAAATATAAACTACAATTGTATAATCCTATGAATATCTAGATGTAACCTCTACTAAATATAGGATTTATGCCTAATTTAAAGGCATTTAAATTTCGTGTCCAAGAAAAAAAGTGTACAAATCTATACATATACATAAACGAAGGCATGATTAAATATAGAAGTGCTTATGCCAATCAAAACTGCTATGTGCACTTTTATAAAATTGGCAAATGTATAATTTATTGCCATTGAATTACTTTTTTCTTGTTGCTCTCATAAAAATGTACTAGTTTGTTCTGAAATATGCTGTTAAATTAGCCACCAACCCACAATAGTAATATATGAGAAACAAATGACTAAACCTAGAGATTTAATTTCAGGATTGGTGTTTTTAAAGAGAAAAAAAAAAAGGAAGAAACCTCTCTAAGTGCTAAAACATATGTCTGCGAGCTGCTTGAAAACTCTCTAACCAGCACAGCAGTTTATTAACTTGCATAACTCATTTATTTGTTCAAAGTAATGATCTTTGGGGAAAGAGATGTTATATTTAGAAACTGCTTGTCAAATTTAATAAATGATGCTTATTGCAGGGTGCTTTTTTTCCCCCTAAAAGCATTTTTCCAAATATGTCTTACCTTTCCCCTGAGCTTTCTTCTAGCCAAGGACCAATGCACAGAGTGTATCTCAGAGGTAAAAGATGACTTCTGTCCACTATCCAGATCAGTGCCCAGTGACCTCAAATTGTTGAGACTAGCACCATGTCCAATTCAATACCCCACTTGTTTCCTAACCCAATATTTCTTATGTCAAAGGACAAATTGCTTCATTCAGAAAATGGAAATAGATGGAGAAAGCTCATTTTAGCAGCATTTCCAATGCCAAATATATAAAAAAGAAACGACATAAAAATTTCCTCTGATACCACAGCGACTAAGCATGTTGATCTGATTTGTAAATCTTTTCTAATGTGAAACAAATGCTAAGGGTGCAAATCCATACTTAACCATAAAAACTCTTGCATTATCCTGCCTCATATTAAATACCACAGATAACTCTCAGCAGATTTTATATTGTGTTTGACTACCAGGAACAGTAAAAATTGGACTAATGTTTGATTTGGCAATTAGGAAGATTTGTAGTTTAATTTATTAATCCCAAAGAGAAAGTTACATAGAATCAATTTCATATTCAATGATAATTTATTCTGTTTTCTTAAAAATAATTATTTCATAATTTTGTTTTACATGGGAAAATAATAAACTGGAAATACTGTAGTTTATAAATAAATTAGACAAGTTAAAGATAGATATCCCAACTTCTATATGTTTTCCCAAAAGTGGTTCAGATTCCAATAAATTGAGATCATACAACTACTTCTAAGCACCTGATTTTTTATTCATTTTTAAATTTATTTTCTGGAATAGTCCTCAATACAAAGATATACCTTATATTTAAATTGTAAAGATGAAGCAGCTTTAAGACAGCAACATAAATTATTGCTTGTTTATTTGGAAGTTTTAAATTATGCCTTAGGTTGGCAAGCACTCATGTTTTTCGCAATAACTCTGAGATAGACATATCTTGTCCGAAGCCATACAGTGAACCTCTGTGCCTATAGATATTCTTTTTAAAAAAATTAATTTTATTTAAACACACAAAATACAAACAATAAAACTCACACAGAAAAAGAAAAAAACATTAAAATAAAAGTTGGACAATTTGTGACGTGCCTGTAGTACAAGTCTAATGGTGCTTATTTATTATTACATGGATTATATTTACATGGATTATACATCAAGTTTTGGTAAGATCTTATTCTGGTATATCTTTTGGTTTTGCTTCTGTGACCGATTCTCTGACATTTATTTCCCATATTATCTAACATTTATTAACTCTCTGATTTTACTTTTTTTACTTTTTTCCAATCCAGTAATAAAATCTACTCCTATAGATATTCTTGAACTTCAGTCTCCTTGTTGTCAATGCTAACTTCTTTATCACTGCACAAGCTAGCTCTCAAAATGTTAAGTCACTGGGTGAACCTACATTGTAATACAAAAAATGAGGTATTCAATCAATCAATCAATCAGACTAGAGCTGAATGGGATCTTGGAAGTCTAGTCCAGCCTCCTGTTCAAATAGAAGACCCAATACCATTCCAATCTCTTTTTAAAAACCTCCTGTGATGAAGCACCCACAAATTCTGAAGGCAAGCTGTTCCGCTAATTAATTGTCCTCACTGTTAAGAAGTTCCTCCTTAATTTTAGATTGCTTTTCTCCTTGATTTGTTTTCATCCATTGTTTCTTGTCTTGCCCTCTGGGGCTTTGGAAAATAAATTGATAAATTGTGACAGCCTTACAAACACTGGAATACTGCTGTCATCTCTCCCCACCCCGGTCCTTCTTTTCTCTAGACTATAAAACTCAAGTACTGCAACCATTCTTAATATGTTTTAGTCTCCAGCAATTTAATCATCTTAGTTGCTCTTCTTTGCATTTTTCCCCTCAAAGTCTAAATATCTCTTTTGTAATGTGATGACCAAAACTGGATGAAGTATTTCAGGTCTGGTCTTACTAAGGCATAAAGCCTTATACTAATACTGCACATGATTTTGATTCTGTGCCTCTCTTTATACAACCAAGGATTTTATTAGCTTCTTTGGCTGCTGCTGCACATTGCTAACTGATATTAAAGTGATTGTCTACTAGGATTCCAAGGTCCAGTTTTAGAGTCAGGTTTCCCCTAATCTGTACTTGTAACCTTTGGGTTTTTTTCTGCCTAGTGCAAAACCTTTCTTTTCTCCACATTAAATTTCATTCTCTTGGATAGGGGCCATTATTCAAGTCTGTCAAGATCTTTTTTGATCCTGAACTTGTCTTCTGGGCTGTATGCTGCCCAGAGTCCCAAAGGAGTTTGTAAATTTAATAAATGATTTTTTTTCAAAAAAAAATATTATTACAACATTCCCATTATTACAACATTGTAACTCAGGAACATCTAGATAGTGTAAATTTCCCCACGTCTGGGCTGTAAAAACCTATGCTTTTGAAGTAGTGATGAAATCTAATTTTTTTTTACTACCAGTTTTGTAGGCGTGGCTTGGTGGGTGTGGCAGGGGAAGGATACTGCAAAATCCACATCCCCTCCCTACTCCTGAGGGAAGAATATTGCAAAAGCTCCATTCCCTTTCCACTCTGGGGCCAGCCAGTGATTCTTCAAACTACTCAGAATTTAAACCAAAGGTTAAGAATTAAGCATATTTAACTAACTTGTCTAGAAATTCAAAAACAACGGTAGCTCTTTTCTCTAAAGCTTGACAGATGTGGAAAACAATCCTCAATAATCTTAGGTTATCTCTACATCTTTCTTCCTGACACCTAATATAGCTATATGAGGAAGGAATGGCCACAAGGTTCTTTATAGCTAAATAAAAGTGATGTAAAGCAGAAAAGGGGCAGCATTAATAGTATTCCAGGAAGTATGAAAGCTATTGACCTGACACAGGAGACTGATTGTATTTTTTTTTTTTTTGGAGTGATACCATTTGGCTAATGTCACTAGCAACAACGCATTTGTCATACATTCATTAATACCGGTACTCAGAAAAAAACAGTATCTGTTTTAAAAGCCTGTGAAACTAATTTGATCAGGGATGGTGATGGGACAAACGAAAAATATTTGTTTGTGAAACACATGAAACAAGAGCTCCATCCTATTACTTTTAGCTCTGTGGAAAAATTATGTCTGCCTCTGGCCTCAATGCTTTTCTGCAATTTGGATTTTCAACTCTGAAGCTGGAGTGCCTGACGTGTCCTGCAGGTGACTACCCACTGCAGGAAGCTGATGTATATTTCTCTTTAAAAAATGCCAGTAGGGCATACTCTTAGAACCAAATTATACAATCAGAAGAACCATGCAGTACCAGTCTTGCTCGAATGAACCATTTCAAATAGAAGGTGGAATAATTTACATTTAAAAGACAAAACAAAACAAAATGTTGTGAACAAGATTAAGCATAGTTTTTTGGGGGGAAACACCCATTTGTTTCAAAACCTCACAATGCCAATTCAGCCAGAGATGATAGTAGGTCAAAAGAATAAAAAAATGTAGAGCGAATACATGAAAAAAAAGTTTATATCACAACATCTTTTACGCACTTAAACTATTATTGTCTGTTCCACCCACACATAACTTGTGTTGCATAGAAAGCAACTTGTGCAAATGAGGCAGTTTCAAAAGCTGCTGGTAGGATTTTTTGTTTTTGTTTGTGGGCTTATTCCTAAATATGGTTAAAGTTGTTTTTCTGACCTCTACATAGTGCTGAACTGTAATTCCCAGCAGCTCTACCAACACTGCAAACAGTAAAGGATGCTGAGGTCCCAAATGTTCTCCACTTCACTGGTGGTCTAGAAATTAGGCAAGCTACCACATTGAAGTTAAGAAGCAGAGGGTCACATTTTTCAGTGTTATCATTACTAATTCAATAGCATTAGGGGCAAGAAGGCACTTATCATACCTCAGTAACTTTTTCTAGTTTGAAATATAAGCAACAGAAAGGAGAATCGCCATTCACTGTATGATAAACTGGAGAAAAAATTAAAATTAAAAATAGAAAAATCACCCATTACAAGCATTTTCTATCATGGACGGGTTTATAGAATCATGAATAAAATAGCCTAAGGAAAACACGATTATACCACTTGGATGTTGAATGTTTTAACTTACATGACTAAGAAATGTCAGACTATATATATATACGTATGGCACTGTTTAGATCAGAAAATTATATTATGCTATATTGTAACAAAATGACATAATTATGAAATGATATTACCTCTTCTGGGACAACATGCCCTAGTACTGCACCATTTGAGTTCCTGATCATGTAGCACACCTGTGACACTTATGGGATATTATGATTCAATCTTTTTAACTGTTATATGTAAACACTAATGTACTAGATTGATATAATATAATTTATGACTTGCTGTCAATACTTTAACATAGTAACAATCTAAAATGTTTTCATTATATAACTGAGTGGGTGGGTACCGTGTTTCCCCAAAAATAAGATAGCGTCTTATATTAATTTTTGCTCCCAAAGATGTGCTACATCTTATTTTCAGGGGATGTCTTTTTTCTTCTTCAATAAATTGTATCCTGTATCCTGCTGCAGGAAAAATGCATCCAAACACGCAGCTGCATGTTGGATGCATGTTGGATATGTTTTAAATCTGATTGATGCAGCGTTTTGGGATGTAATTTATGGATAGCAGTGTTATATATGTTCTGTTTGAGAATGCTGTGAAATGAAACGTCTTCTAGGTCTTACTTTCAGGGGATGCCTTATATTAGGCAATTCTACGAAACCTCTGCTATGTCTTACTTTCGGGGGTGACTTATTTTCGGGAAACAGGATAAGACTTTGATGAAATTGTCATTTATGATGAAAGAGCTTGATAGGAATCTGCACATGTTCTATCTCAGGTCCCATCAACTTTTTTTAAAACCTCACCCCAAAGAAGTATTGTCCATCAAGTTCTAAGCACCACAGTCTTAAATACTTCCAGGTCCAGACATTCTACAATACATACTTAATGCAGGAACTAAAGCTGGTTTTCCTGCCTTTGTAAATGTTTCCATGAATTTGCCATTTTGCACTTGAACGTAAGTCTTATAACAACTATTGAAAAAAGCTCAGCCTAGTTTTTAAGAAGGGCTGTTGGTGTAAGCTGCAACATTTTTCTTCCATATCATACTTAACCTTTGGCTTTTATCATCAGTTATGGTTTAATTCTATGAGAATGAAAGTAAGCATGATACATACTCTTAAAACCACAGACATCTAGCTTACATATGGAAAAACCACTTAAAACTTTTGTTTTCTCATGAGTATGTGTACTCAGAAAAGTAATATAACTGCACAGGAAAGTAATTCTGTGGCCAGAGTGATTTTCATGTTCCTTCTCATGGACCACAAACTCATGAGTGGAGGGAAAAACTGTCTTTTGGATTTTATATACAAAGATATAAAATGTTTTATGCTGTTTTGCTAACAATTATAAAATTCACAAAAATATATGCAATTTGTGGAATATTATACTGTATGAAAATAATGTGTCTTCTTAGAACCCAATGAATCTGAAAACATCATTGCAATTTTCTAATTAAATTACAATGCTGTATAAATTGGGAAAAAGACATTCCTATCAATTTGTATACAATAACTAAAAGTTTTATTAACAGTTATCTAGGATAAGAAGCATTTGATCTATCAATAGAATTTTAGAAATTCAATTCTTTATTATGTGATATATTTAAACATGAAGATAACCGTTACTTATTTTTGTGGAAGCCAATTATTATTCTTGTACATAAACACACTTTAATATTTAATAACCCCCCCCCCCCCAAAAAATGAGAATGTACATACCCACTGAGGCATGCATATATTTTCTGTAGATGTAATTAAATCAATCTACTCAATTCTGCATAAAATATCTTTACATGATTTGAATGCTGAAAGTGAAGAGGGTTTTTTTGTTGCTAGGGTGGTTAATCTTGGCATTTTGCGAGAATAATACTATCCTTTTATTTTAGATAATAAAACAACAATGTAGCCCGATTCATATTTTTTCTCAAGAATCACTCTCTGAACTCATCTTCATCCTATTTTCCCTAGTGCTACAAGTTTTATATTTTTTTATTATAAAATCTAGATGTTTTGTAGTCTGAGGCTTCTTTCTACCAAAACAGTTTCTTTCAAAGCCTCAGCAGAGGGGGGGAGAATGTGAGAGAGAGAGAGAGAGAGAGAAGGAGGGAGAGAGAGAGAGAGAAGGAGAGAGAGAGAGAGAGAATGTCTCAGCAAAAGAACTGTTCTTTCTCACCAGATGTGTAACCGTGTTTCGTCTTTCACTATAGACAAGCTGGAGCCGACTTCTTCCGCTACCCAGGCCTGTGCTACATGTCTTACAACAACACAAATGTAAGTCTCTTCCTTTCCACACATGTTAAACTCATTTCCAACTATTGGGAAAACACAACACTCTCCTTATTGCTGTTGTCAGGTGATGCAGTTTATTTTATATACTCCTGGCACCAGAAGCAGACAATGATTGGTTCAAGCCGCTCTGCTGGCTGTGAATTGTTTACAGACAAATATCTTGCTTTTCTTAAAAAAAAAGACACACACACAACTTATAGGTGTGTCAGCAACAGAAAACGGGGAGAAGGCATGTACCAAGAATGAATGAAATAAACGTGTTATTCTAACAACTGCAACTTGCATAAACACATAAACATACTAGCACAGAAATATTTATACTCTTGTATGTTTGTGCATTTATGCAAGCACAGATGCACACAAACACAAATACGGATAGAAGGCAAGAAAAAGATTACAACTTTTTCCAACTTATTTTAAATGTGATTAACTATATAAAACATGTTATATTTTAAATTATCATGCACCATTTATAACCGGAGACTTATTCTTGATTTCTAGCCTAATATGTTTATCATCTAGTATGTCATAAACACACCATAGGCAACAGACTTGAACAACAACCTAACTGTGTAACTGATGTTTAATGAAGTAATACTAAAAATTGTGTGTTTGTGATGTGGGGGGTTGTTCCTCCACTAGCATTTTTTGTAAGATTTGCTATTAAGATAAACAAATAAGAAGCCCCCGTTTTCTGGCAGCCTGACCGAGATGAATGGTTTTCATTTTCTTAGTGTGTAAGCTCTGGAAGCTTTGCCAAGTACAGGTTAAGCTGCCTGAGTTTTCACTTCCTGTAGTCCTGCTTGTCAATCACTTCCTGGCATATGCAGTGACAATTTCCATCTTTAGAGCTTGAATTTCCATCTCCTCCAAACATGTCTCCCAAGGCCACACTTAACCCTTTAGGTTACTATGTCTAATAAATTATTTGCCATTTTTCCAAATGTAACTAAATACTGCTTACATATTTGCTTATTGCAAATAAAAATTGCTGCCGTTTTTTTTCTCCCTAACTAGAACCCCTGTTCTGTGTTTTGCATATTGTAAAAATATAATTATCTTAACATTCGTACTAAAATGTCTTATAATTTTGGTTTGAGCAATATATTTCCCCCAACATTTATATCTTAATTGGTTCGTGATATTAAAAAAAAAACCCTTTCCATTGATAGTTAATATTTTCTTCCTGTATTCATGCGTACCAGAACTCTCTGCTTAAATTTTTTTTCCATAACCTAATCCAATTCATCAAAGGCATCCTAACAAAATTACAGGCTCTGGCAGTATCTTTGCCTTTCACCTGATAAGGCTCTAACAGAAGCAGCATATGGTTTCTATCAGGATACTTCTTATAGAATAGTTTTTGACAGCTTTGCTTAAATCCCTTCCCCCGCTTTTTCTTTTTCACATACTTAGTACTTGTTCTACAATGCTCCTTGTTCTGAAAGCATATATATGTATATATTAGGTTTCCCTAAAATTAAAAAGAAAAAGGAAAGAAGATAAAATGGAACCATTGCTTTAAAAAGTGCTTGACTAATATTATTAAAGAATCATTTAAAATGACTTCTAATGATATGATTCTTCCTTGGATGATATTAATATTTAATTACCCCACATGTCCTATATATGTCAGTTTAGACGTAAAATCTATTCATTTCAATAAGACTTGCTCTCGCTGAGTAGATATACGATTGCAGGGTACATTGACCGTGTTTTTTCAGAAGTGTTTATTAAAACCCATTTTATTTTGGTATTCTATAATTCTTCTGCGTCTCTGTGTGAATATTTGGACATTCTGCATTGAAACTCATCCTCTTTTTCCAATGTAGATATTCTTTTTCTCTTTGCATTCTACCTCCCCCTCCCTCCCTCCCCTCTCTCTGTCTCAACATGTCTTCCCAGCCCCATTGTGATTTTCCAAGTAGAGGTTTCTCAATTGTTCAGCCACTTCCACTTTTAACATCTCCATCCCATAGGATTCTCCTCTTCCTGCAAATACGTTTGACATTTCTTTTACCGCCTTTGCATCCCATTGATCTTTAAAGACTGACTATGTATCCACTACCACCTTTTTCCCTCCTGGTGCCATAGGTCTTTATGAACTTCCATTTTTGAGCTCTACCTAGTATCTCGTCCCACATGTCTCATTATTACACTTTCTTTTCTGTTCTCTATAATGCTGGCTGTTCTGTTTGTAGTACTACAATCCCTCTCCACCCCTCCCCTTGTCATCTCTGTTTTTACATTTTTTTAATATACCACAGACCTTTCCATGCCTCAAGCACATTTTCCCCTCTCAGTTCTGCCTCTATTTTTACTTTCTTTTTCTCTTCTATGCCTTATCTCCAGACCTCCATGTTGACTTTAGAAATAATAACACAGATTTTCATTCTCCCAGCAATCTATAGTATGAGGAAATTCCAGGGGCAGGTGAGCTGCACAGGGTACAGAAGATCTACTTCCAGCCATGTTGTACAGGCCTGATTTGGGCAAAGAAATAACATTTTCAGCTTAGCCATTTGGTTTGTGTTTAGGGTAATGAATTCATTGCCAAGCTGATCTTATTTCCATAATATTTTTTTTCTCTTCACAAGCCATATATTGCAGAAATATTTCATATAAGAGTGATGCATTAAAATCAATGGGAATTTCCCTACAAATGTCAGAGACAGCAATATATACAAATGATACATCTTCATAGCAAATATACTAAGTGAGTCAATTTGCATATAAACTATGTAAAAAAACTTCATTTGCACTGTACACTTAAAAGTACAATTACAATCTCTATCCAGAGGAGATATCTATGCATTCAAATTCAACTAGGTCCTTAGACTCAATGCCAGATTTGCATAAGAAAATAAAATGTGGTTCATCTGGAAATATTTCTTCTTTAAGAATTTCTTTGGAGCTAAAAATCATAGTCAAGGGGGAAAAAATAACTCCTAAATCTCTTCTGTAGTAATTACATACGCTCCTTAAAGAAAGCCTAAGAATGAACATTTTACAATAAATTGTACTGTTTTCATTGCATTATGCAAATTAAATGACAACTTGTCATTTAAGAAGTTAATAAACAGTCACCGTTTTGCAGGTTATCCAAATGCTACTGAATAGACAACCTTGGATCCCTAAATGATGCGTAATTAAAATTATTTTTAAAATCCTCTTTGACAGGCCTGGGCTTAGCCAAAAAGTAAATGACATTAAAGAAGACAATGAATTTAATTTTATTTAATGTCCCTTTTTGCAGATCCTCATTTACATAGCATTTTTTAACAAAAGCCTTGACCTTATAAATGCTGGCATTTGTACAGCTTCTGCAGAGTTGGATTTAATCATGCTTTCACAAAGCCATGAGGGAAAAGCTTTAAGTTCTCTGGTTGGATATGGAGTAGGAATAAAAACATTGGGACTGGTCAAATGTTTATCCTCCTTGCTTCTGAAAACAACCTGACAAGAAGATGTAAGGGTCTAGGGAATAACCCATTGCTGTTTGTAAGGCTTGGTAATAATCATACATAATCGTTTGGAAATATAGCTAATAAAAAATATAATGAGTGTTCAGCAAAATCGGCATTAGGCCCAAATTACATGATATTAATACTTGAACAGGTGCAGAAAGGCTCTTTAAATGAGGTAAATGAATAAAATGTCCCAGAGCACAACTGTGTGCACTGACAAAAAGTCAATCACATGAATAATTCAGTGACTAGGACTGCCAGCAAAGGTCAGCTTTCTTTGACCTTTGTGACAGGAAGTGAAAGGAAACACTGTTGACTAAAATAAAAAATAAAAAAAATAAAAGGACCCCTTCCCATCAGTCTTCGGCTAACATTCTGCAATTACTTTAAAGGCACAAACTTTAGCGACAAGTGAAATAAAGCTATTTCTTCCTAACCTAAAAAAACCCCCATCCATTCCATTCTAAAAAAAAAATGTAGAGGTCATAAAATTTTGCTTCTCAATGAAACACAACGTGAAAACAAGAAGTTAGAAAAAACAATGAAAGGTTAAACTACAGAGACGCGTCTCTCCACTCCCCACCCCCACCCCCGGAAACAATGTCAATTATGTATAAAAATCTGAGGTCATCTGAAAAATATTTTAAGAGCTCACAGAGCTGAAAGTTTGAAACAGCTGTTAAATATGACAAAACTTCTGTACCCCCACCAAAAAAAAGAGCCTAAATCTATTCCAAACTCTGTATGGAAGAAAATGGGATAAACAGATGTCTGGCTTTTATACAGAAAAGTAGAACACACTTGGAATTATAAGTCTTCTTAACTCTATAGAATAATGCCAGATTTATAGAGGAGGGAGAGTATTTACTACCCACAGAAATGCCAACTAGCAGTACAACTGTGATAATACCATCTGGAAAAATGATGCCAGGCATGCTCTCGGCAACACTTTGCAAGTTCATTCCGTGCGCACAGGCAGATCTGCCATTGTTTTACTAACAAGTTGCTTCTTAATGGGATTGTAGTTTGGAAACCCTGTCCTTCTCTATTCCTTGCTAATCACTGCTGGTGCCGTGTTCATATAGATTCTAGCCAAACAAAAAAAGGAAAAGTCAAAAAAAGGTCTTTTACCAGGAATTTCCATAACTTCACGTAAAGTATTATGGTGGCAGAAAAGAATTATTTTAGCACACAGTGTGGTTTTGGTTTAGCAGTTACAGTGGTATCCTGTAATCATTTATAAGCAGTGGAATGTATGAGTGAAATAGGAGAGATTTATCTCTTCATAGTTGTGATATGTAGACAATGGGTGTTCCTAATGAGGAACATCTGCTTTTGTGCTCGGCCAGAAAACATTGTTCCACTATGAAAATGATACTCCTATCCTTTTCAGCAGGCCTAAATAAAAATAAGTCATTTTCTTTTATTTCTTTTATTTGTCTTTCTTTGGGGTAGTTTTATTTCCCATGGAGACTTTTCAGAGGCACCCCTTTGACTTGAATTACTTTATGGTATTATTTTTGTGGACTGTATCTGTTACAAGAATTGCATAATTGTAAAGACAAAGCTGTGTCCAAAATTGTAATAATTGAAAAAATATTCTTAAGTATGTTTTTAGCAGAAAAATACTCAAAAAATAGCCTATTGGGGAAGGGAGATAAATATTGAATACTTTATATAGTGTGGAATTTTAAAACCCTGATTAAAAAAAATCATTTTTTTTATTTTATCATATTAATGTGAAATCTTTGATTTACAGTATGGCTTCTGTATGTATGATTCCCTACTACCAAGGTAAAACAGTAACTGTTAGAAAATACAGACATTACCTATTTTCTATCCGTTCTATTATGACATTATCTAAAACAGGTTGTGGTTTTATCAGAATAA
>NC_091954.1:43307469-43312469 GCF_031021105.1 Erythrolamprus reginae | reverse complement strand
TGTCAAAGAACCATTTGTCAATGTCACACATTATTTTCCTTCCTGAGTCAGGAGCCAGGCAGGCAGAAGAGAGAACACCAAGACCAATGAAGCATTTCCCAGCCTAGGAACCCATCATCCTCATCCTAACTATATTATCCTAGTATGAAACTCAACAGCCTCCATATTTTAAGGAGTTAGAATCTGAGCATAATTAATAGCAATCATTTGACTTTTAGTCAAGGAATTGGATTCCTTTCTTTACTGCATTCTCTGTCTTCTACTGATCTTGCTTCTTATATTTATTTCCCTCATATTCTGTGCACTGAATGCTGCTACAGTTCCACTTTGTTGAAAGAATAAGTCTCATTTTGTTTCAACCAGTCTCTATAAAAGTAAGCAGATATTTCATTTATGTTCCCTCTACTTCTATACTGATTCATTGTGTAAATCCAGACTTTAGCAGGTACAGGTTTTTAAATAAATGTAATTTAAAAAATACAAGTAAAACATACATTCCTACAATACTATCAGTTAGAAATCTGTCTGGCTAGAAGTATTGCAGGAGGAGGAGGAGGAGGAGGAGGAGGAGGAGAAGAAGAAGAAGAAGAAGAAGAAGAAGAAGAAGAAGAAGAAGTCCTAGTTAAAATTTAAATTGTCATTTCACCCCTAAATATTATTCCGAGTTCTTCCTATTTGGATTTACTAAACCAATCCAGATTAAGAAAAAACTGACACTCAAAAGTAAAATAAAATAAATAAAATAAAATGGAGCACGGTAGGATTCAGATCTCTAAGATCAAGTCTTTTCCAAGGTAGGCATTCCCTATGGGAAACTATTTAGTTGAGACAGGTTTTCTTCTAACACGCACATTTTTGACAGAGCCAAAAACTGGGTTTATTTTCTTTCTTCCCAATCTACTTTTGCAAATAAAAGCATGTACAGTAATGTAATGTAATACACAAAGAACAATTTTGTGGTAATAAGTTATTCCAATTAGAATGAGAGTATAATACTGTACTTTTTATTATACCCTCCTGAGGTTTGGCTTAACAAGCAGAACAAGAAAGAAACATTATTTCTTTCCTTAAAGCACAAAACTTTGATCTGACTTTTGGACTCAACCACAGTGCCTTTTGGATAGCAATGTTCCCATTGTTTCACTTATACAAAATTATTATTAATTCTTATGGGCCAAATCTTTAGAACCTTCTCAGTGGCTGACAAAATAGGCCCTGTAAATTTGTGAAGTTTAAAGATTGTCATTGCCTAATTAGAAAGATTTTATGGCTATTAGGATCAGTGTCCATGTACCTTTCTTCCTGGTCCCCAACACAAATCACATGGTTTTAAAGACACGGGCAGTTTTTCAATTAGATTTAGCAACCTACAAATCAGACACCATGTAATTTTTGGGGGGTAATGCCTAGATGCCTTTTGCCCCCCAACCAAGATTAGTGCAAATTGATGGGCCAAGAAGTACTAGATGCAACCAAGTAGGCCTTTTACAAAAAAGAAGAAAAAAACACGGCTAGTGCTCCGGCCCTTATTCCCTGTATGGAATAAGGGTTCCCCCCCCCCCAAGGGCGCTCATAGAGCCAAATTACAGTTTATTTTCAAGTCCTTGAACTCCACCTCTCTTCCCTCCTTCTCCCGATCAAAGAAGCGCCTAACCGCCTTGAGGAATCCCAGCCGCGCGCGCTAACAATATGGCTATTATCGGCCTGATATTTGGGGAAGAAAAGTGCTAATGGGCAATCTGGTGTTTATTTTGAAACTGCTAACAATGATTTTTCTTGGGTAAAAAAGGCAAGTGTGTCTGGGCACATGGTTGAATGGGTTTTGAGCAGAGGCTCTAACAGATGGCGCGGAGCTATAGGTGCGTTCTCTCCCTCCCTCTCTCCCCCACTCTCTGCCTTCCTCCCCCCCTCCCCTTCTCCAGACTTCGGGGAACCGTTGTGGAGCCTGGCCGGCCAGGGAGCAGCAGGCGCTGCAAAGCGCAGTTGGTAAAGAAGCCTTTCGCCCTCCCTCCAGCCGCCGCCGCGCCTGCCCTTCCCCCGCCCCTGGAGAAAGCGAGAGCCCGGGCAGCTTTCCCTGAGCCGCACTAGCTTCTCTTCACGGCTACTGAGACGCGGAGCAGCGGCGGCCCTGCAAATTCTGCCCGGCTCTTCCTCCGGAAGGCCACGACTGACTGCATCAACACAAATCCTTGCACGAGGATTCTCTTTCACACACTTTTCTTTCTTTCTTTCTTTCTTTCTTTCTTTCTTTCTTTCTTTCTTTCTTTCTCACTCTTCTCTCTCTTTCTCTTCTTTCTTTCATGCTTTCTCTGTCTTTTCTCTTTCTCTCCTTTTCCTTTTCTTCTTTCTTTCTTCCCTTTTCTTTCTTCCCTTCTCTTTTCCTTTCCTTCTTTTCCTTTCCGTCCTTCTTTCCTTTCTTACTGTCTCCCTCCCTCTCTTCCTTTCTTCCTTTCCTCCCTCCCTTTTCTTCTTTATTCCTTCCTTCCTCTTCTTTTTCTCCTCTTCCTCCTCCTCACCCTCACCCTCCTGTTTCTTCGTCTTTCTCCCTTCTCCTTCTGGTGCTTCTCCTGCTTTGCTCCGACCCCCAGCTTTCTTGCTTTCTCTTTCTCGCAGCCTGAGGCCCCAGCTCAGTGAGGCCACACGCCTTCCCATTCCTACAAGGTCGGCTGCCTTGGTTGCAACCGGGGCTGTGCACGGTGCAGAACAAGTAGAGGACGGGAGGGGGAAAGACACGAAGCGCCTCCACCGCCATTCTTAGCGATGCCACAAGCTTTCGGGAAAAGAGTTTCTCCCTTACCTAACCGGTGTTTAAAGCCACTTTGGTGCTCGCTAGGCTGGGAAAGCGGCGTCCTGCCAAAGAAAGCCCGCGAAAGTCCTCGTCGTGGCATCGGGGAGTGGGCCTGGTTTTCCAAAGATTGCCCCGACAAAAGCTTGGACTTGTCTGGAAAGCTTGAAGCAGCGTAGGACCCCTCAGACACAACCAGGCAGTGGGAGGTTTGCAAATATTTGTTGTTGTTGTTGCAGCAAGCCATTCCACTTCGGGTAGTAGTTACTTCGCCTGGGATGAATCCGCGTATTTAGATGTGATTTATTTTTTATTTTGTAGCACCAAGAGAAATCCATAAACTGTCGGTTCAGCGCCATTGACTCTTTGATCAGTTACTGGGCGATTCCCCCCCACCCCCCCACCTCTCCTCCGTCAGCGAAGGGAGATTAAAAGCTTGTGTTTTCAGCAGTGGAACTCGTGCAAAAGTCCGCAACTTCCATGGCTTATAAAAACGTGCTTTAAAATTCTCTCTCTCTTACACACGCACACTCCTTCATCTCTCTTCTCTCTCTGCAGTGAAATCTACAGAGCTGCCTATAGTATCCCCTTAATTAACCTACAGCGATTTCCGAAAACATTTAGCTGGTATGTACAAAGGAAATAAGACATTGTCAACTCGAGGGTGCTCCAGAGTTTAAAAGGGTGCTTCTTTGTAACCTATTGAAAAAATATATTGGAGGGCACAACGCCTCCGCTTTTGTCAAGGGACTGGCGTTTGTCAGATCGGGTTTTCTGCAAAAGAACACCACTCATTTACTGCTGGGGCATTTAAATCTAACCCTATTTTTGTCACGAACACTGAAAACTTTCTGCTCTCAAAAGCAGAGTGGAGGGAAAGGGCGCTTGAAAGCTTAAACTAACTGAAATGGGGGTCTTAAATGTATCATTAAGGAAAACAACCTTTTGTCCTCAATGTTTCAATTTTTATTTTTCCCCATTTGTTAGCAGAGAAAATACATTCCTCTTTCTGCTTTTTCATAAAGACAAAAATAATAATGATGATGAACCGGGCATTTTATAAGGGATTATCTTTGAGGCTGTATTATTTGCGAAGGATACAGTTCCCTTAATTTGCTGGTTCCTCCAAGACAGAGGAAGCACGCTGAAAAGCCAGTGAATGCATCTCTTAGAGAAATAAAATAAAGCCGAGAGACCGAACCCTTCATTCAACAACTAAAAGGCAGCTTTTTAATATATATAGTTGTTTTCAAGGGAGTTTGTAGTTCAGAAAGTTGTCCAAAACAGGTTAAACAATTTAACAAGGATCAGCTTGTAATTATGTTATTTACAAGGGGTGGCAGAGGTTTGAGGAAGAGAAACAGGAGCTGATTTCAGAGAAACCAGGACGGGTGTGAGTGACCTCTGGAGCATGGAGCTTGAATTATGGAGATGGGGGGCTGTGAGGTGAATCCGGACTAGTGGAGAACAAGATGACTTTTCACCTCTGCACATTTAACTTTTACATCCCAAATAAATGTCTGGCGATTCTAAATCATCTCTTTTAAAAGGAAGGGGGGAGAAAGAAAGAGGAAAAAACAGAAGGAGATGGGAAATCACCTTTGGTTTTTAGTGTCACAAGCTTAAAACCTTGTTACAAAATTAATCCTCCCAATTGTTCTAAAATAACATTGGAATGCTTTTCTCCAGGGTTTAAAAAAATAAACTCCATATAATTCTCTAACATTTTCCTTTCTGGTTTTTTCTCCTTTTCCTAACATCAGCCTATGGAGCTATAAAGTCCAGAGGGCAAGTTTAAGATAGAAACCACAAAATGCCTGTCAGGTCCTAAATATTTATCCTCAGTATAGAATATTTAAAGAGGGTCATAGAAGAAGAGTGTTAAGAAAATCTATCCAGAAAAGCCCTGCAGAAACAAATCAACAACTCATCAACTCTTAGAAAGCTTTAAACTTCTCTCACCTGTTTTGTCATAGAATCTATTAGCCGAACGTACAAGTCCTGTTCCGTTCTAACCCCTGCAAAAATGGAAGAAAAACCAATCAGAGTGCATTTGGCATGAAAAGGACCATGGCTGAGCAAGATAAGTTACACAGTTATAACATATATTCAAGCATACTTAAGAAGTTGAAGGGGTGGGGGAATGAATGAGAGAGGGAGAGGGAGAGAGAGAGAGAGAGAGAGAGAATGAATTGAAATAAAAAGAATTAAAAAA
>NC_091954.1:42414969-42602469 GCF_031021105.1 Erythrolamprus reginae | reverse complement strand
TACTTGTGCTTCCTAGGGTTTTGAAGGTATGTGCCATAAGCAAGCAACTCATAGTCTGGGGTCCCTTTGAAATTATCATCTACAAAAAGAAAGACTTTTGGAACTTTGGTGAGGACTTGTCAAGTTTTCACTAGCTCCTTCATCAGTGTGGTTGTCTTGTGTTGTCTTGTCATGAGTTGTCTTGTAAGAACCGAATTGCTGGTATGATGCTGCCATTAAGGACAAAAAAATTAAAACATTCTTCTTTCTCTCGGGTAACAAACTATGTGTATGATTGCTAATAATCATTGGGAAGGACACAGATGAGATAGTAAGGACAGATATGAGTTAACTACCATGTATATAAGTGTGGGATGCATGTATGCATGTATAATATGAATGGGTAAAGGGCAAATTTGCAATCCATAACCCAGAAATTAGTAAATTCATGGTTTGGACAAATTTCCCCCTACCTCTTCTGTTTTAGAATTGTTAAGTTCTGTCATGGACCTTTAGGATTACGCTTCAGGACACTGCAATCAATATTAAAAACTTATAAATATAAAACATTTGGTGCATGTCTGCAAGCATACTCTTACAAGACATCCAAATCATAGTTTTGATAAAGCCTCCTTTATCATTGTTGTTGTCTGATTGGTTTGGATTTATTGATTCCCCAAATGCAGATGAAGGGCAGAATTTAAATTGGAGAGTGAAAAAATTATTTAAAAGTGATTTTAAAAAATTATTGTTCAAGTGCTTTGGCTAAATTTAATGAGAGAATTATCTGATTATGGTAATGCGAGTGGCTTTTCTGCCTGCTAAATTAGCAACCTGAATATATCATAACGTCTTGAGGAAGTGGTATTTCCAATTTTCCTTTTAACTCCACTGCTGCTTGACTTCCCTACAGTTGTTATTTACCATTTTTAAAAATCTGCATATTAATTGTATTTGGACTTTTGATGTCACATTTGCTTTGGATCTTTATTTATTTATTAATAAATATTTATTTATTCACTACAAATAAAGAGTTGAAAGGAACAATTTAGGCTTTGATAATATTTTGTTTCAACTGTCCTGTTCATTCTGCATCTGCTTCGGTGTTTTTGAAAATTGGAATTGGATACAGTATTCTCTCATTCTATATCTACACATTTCAAGAAGCTTGCAATTTATTAATTTTGTTATTTTCTGCCCACTTCTTTAAGCTATCAAGAGACTATTTTACAGCATCTTAGCTACTTCAACATCTTGGAATCATTTGCAGTTCAAAAATATAATATTATACAGCAGATTGATAATCTAACATCCAGCAGATAGAATTTCTAAACTATACATTGAAACAAAAATTGTTTTCATGATCATTAATAGATATCCTGGACATTCCAAAACCATTTATCTTCAGTGCCTATTTAAAGATGAATGAATCGTAGCCACATTATGATAGCTAGATTCTGTCCAGCAGGACTAAAGATTCATTGAAAATTTATGAATAATCCATTACAGTATAGCTATTTTACATAATTAATGCACTAAATCTTTTGCTATCAACACCTTGTTGCATTTTAGAATCTAATGACTACAGGCATTCACAATTTAAGGACCAATATTATATTATAGATTAGTAGGTGTGTTATTGTTTACATGCAACTGCCAGACAGGATGCCAAATTATGATTTCAATGTAGATTTTATTTGTTATTTTCTAATATTTTATTGTAGAATTTTAACTATGAATTAAATAACTATGTATTCCTTGAATATTTTTAATTGTATTGCTCTTTGGCTATAATTAACATTTGACCAAAGGTAGACCATTTGTCAAACATCATAATTCAAAGTAAAACTAGCCAACACATGCAGAAACAATCCTAGACAATGCAACTCGAAATCCCATCTTCTCTCATTCCTAGTTTTCCCTTGGTGCAAGAAAAATGTGTTGTTTAGCTGAATAGATTGACAAAAAAAAACCAAGATGGATGAAGAAGGAGAACACGTAATGTATGGAGCCTGCTTTCACAAGATGTTGATGGCCATGAGCTTATGTGGTTTAAAAGAGTATTTAGCCAAATCAGTGGAGAAAAGCTCCATCAATAGCTGTTAGGTGCTAGGGTACATGGAAAGGTCTCAAATTTCTATAAATACCAATT
Source organism: Erythrolamprus reginae (assembly GCF_031021105.1). Classification (NCBI taxonomy): domain Eukaryota; kingdom Metazoa; phylum Chordata; class Lepidosauria; order Squamata; family Dipsadidae; genus Erythrolamprus; species Erythrolamprus reginae. The sequence goes on along the minus strand of NC_091954.1, from coordinate 42,600,338 downwards.
GCTGGAAATCAACAGCAGAAAAAGATATTAGATAAGTGCCTCTTAAAAGGTTCCTTGGAGACTTCTAGTCAGTCATTTGCTGCTTTGCTCCCCATTATTGTATGCCCACCGTGGCATCTATAGAAAGCCAAGGGAATTAGACTGAAAAAGCAGCCTTGAAACATCACAATGCAAATTCCACTTTCTATATTTTTCTGTGGTGATGTCCACCTTTGTCCCAAAAAGGCACAACTCACCACATGATATTGGTTTTGTCCTTCTGACCAAGACAGCGAGAACTTGTAGAGGCTGCTGAGTACCACAGTTCCTTTCCTCCCAGTATATGAAATAAAATCTTTTCTTCTGTTCTGAACAAAAAGGAAGTTATAGAACAGTAGGGTCAAAGTCACGGAGTCACATTGTCATCATGTGCCATATCAGGACTTTTCCCTGCTTTGCTAAAATGGGGTGTGTGTGGCCAGTGCATCATTTATTTATTTATTTTATTTATTTATTCATTTGTCCAATACATAAATACATAGGAAGAAAATAGACATGTGATAATATAAAAGAGGGTGAAGGTGAACTTAGAGGAGAGGATATATGAAAGGAAGAGAATATATAAGATAGGTGAAAGAAAGGAAAGACAATTGGACAGGGGACGAAAGACACACCAGTGCACTTATGTACGCCCCTTACTGGCCTGACTTTGCCTCCTGCCCTGTTATAGAAGGACCTTCTCAACTGTTATAGAAGGACCTTCTCCACTGTGAAAGCATACCTCCAGAATTCAACTGGTACATATAGGGAAAATAAAACTGATCCCTGGGATGAATGTTTGATGCAGTGAAGGGCTACAAAGACTTTTACAACCATTGTAGTAAACGTTTGTGGGTGTGGCTTATTTTGTCGATGCGGCTTGCCACCCATGTGACCAGGTGGGAGTGGCTTGATGGTCATGTGACCAGGGGGAGGCTTAAAGGTCATGTGATTGGCTTAAAGATGGTCAACTTGATGTCAGTCATGTCAAGGGTTTGGGTTAGGGTGCCTGGCCCCTCCTTACCTCAAAGAGATACAATTTCCCTATGTATTTGCTATTACTGAACATACAAAATATACTATTTAATTCTATGTATATATGCCATATGTGTACATACATATTACACACAGGCACACAAATATATACATGATCTACTATATAAACTATGTACACACACACGCGCGCAGCTCTTCTAAAATTATACACATTCAACCTCATTGACTGCAATAGGAAAATCATTCCCAGAGCCCAGAAGGAAAAAAGGAAAAAAAAATCATTTTTCTACTGGTTGTACGTACCGGTTTTTCTACCGGTTCTGTGTACCTGACTGTACCCGTAGGAGCCTCTCAATGGTTTGATGATTTAGGATTCTATTTTTTTTTTATAATGTGAAATGACTAAAATAAATAAAATAATTCTTCATCCTGTTGTCTATGAAGATTCTCAGTCATCCATGTCATGGTTATCCCAAAGGTGGTTTTTCTAGACTTGATAATGATATTTAGACTAGACTAGACTTGATAATGATATTTATATGCCATCCAACTCCAGAAAGACTCTGGACTCAGAAGGATTCTTTTTTGAAGCTATTTTGCTTGTCCAAGAAACTTTTTCAGTTCTAACTGAATGATGGAGGATGGAAGGGTTTGATATTCCTTGCAGGCATCTGGTCATTAGGACTATTTCTGAGAGTCTTTGAAGCCACCTGGAGATGAATCTGTGTCTCCAGGTTCACCTGAATAATGCAAATGAGTGTGGAACCTTGTTGGAATTGCTGAAAGAACTTGCAAAAAGCACCTTTGGGTCTTCATCCTAGTGTTTTCCCACAGATACAGTTTATGCTTTTCAAATCAACAAAAAACATTTCTCACAATTGAATGCAGCAACTGGGACTGGTTTGGATGCTATTCATGTCTATAATAACTGTATCCTGTCATCATTGCTTTGGTCTTCTGTGCAGGCATTTGCCATCAATATTAAAATGATAGGCATACAGTCAGCCCCATAAGGGGCTGATGGTAGAATGTGGCCATAGCATTATAAACATATTTCTTACAAGTTAGTTATTATTGGTGCAAAAAATGGAAGTAAATAAAATTGGTTTTTAAAAAATAAAAAAATAAAAAGAAAGAAAGAGTAAGAATATAGTAAAGAAAAAAATAAGACATTTCTTCAAAATTTAAAAAAGCCTCTTTTGTATATTTGATATAAGAAAGTTATCCAGGTCATTTTTCTTGATTGATATTGGCATATCCATTTTAATTATTAGGACATAAGTTAGTTTTTTATGTATGTCCAGTGTAGTATCTTTTTCCATATCATTCTTGTAGCCTGTCAATTTTCAATCCATTTTCAGATTACTTTCAGTTTTAGTCATGTTTGGTGAAACTTTCTCCTTTTCCATAATGTATAGAGGCAAACAATCTTAAAATTAACTTTTGACTCTATTTTTCAAAAATACCCTTTTATAAGTTAAAACAGTAAGCTTCATTCTGCTTTAGCAAGTGAAATGTTTCCTTTCATTGTAGTTTTTGTTACTTTTGTTTGTTTATAGTGTACAACCTTTATAGTCTCTTTTTATCCTTTTTTTTTAAAAAAAGAAAAATAATTCAACATTCTTTTGGCATTTGCCCATGGAAGAGATTCTTAAAGCTAATTCCAAAATCTTATTTCAAACCAGGGGTGAGATTCAAAAATCTTCCCTACCAGTTCTGTGGGGGTCACTTGGTGGGTGTACCAGGGGAAGGGTATTGCAAAATTTCCATTCCCATCCCACTCTGGAGTCAGCCAGAGATGGCATTTGCTGGTTCTCCTAACTACTCAAAATTTCTGCTACCGGTTCTTCAGAACCTGCTGAACCTGCTGAATTTCACCCGTGTTTCAAATCCATTTGGACTTTTAGTCCATTTGTAACTTTCCCAAATCAAAATGTTAATAAAACTTTTTCTGTTTATCACTAATCTCCATTTTGTTGTATACAATAGTACCTTGGTACTCATTCATTGTTAATTGATTCTGGGAAGCATAACAAGAACTAAAAATGACGAGTGCCAAACAAACCACATGACTTACCATGTGTTCTTTTGTTTCAACCGCAAAGGACTTCCTATGTGTCCCATATTCTATGCCAGCTATCTTCCCAGCATGGTGACCTTCTTATCCATTCTGCATGGCTGTCCTCCTTTTCCCAATGAAGCACATTGAATTCCAAATGCACAATGAGTATCAGACAAAATGTGTTGAGTACCAAATACGATTAGTTTTGAAGCAGTCAACTACTATGTACTTCTTTTTTAAAGAAATCCTTAAACTTATATTTAAAATTTATTTCACTAAGGATTGAGAAAAACTTACCCAGTGTTTTGAAAGTTATTGATGCAAAGTTCCTACTACGTAAAAAGCAATTAACAATCTATCACAAATGTTGAAAATGATAATATATGAACAGTTTCCCTTTGAGGACTGCAGTTGTGGTTTGAGCAAGATAGATATTCTCTCAACTCCCAGATCTCCAAACCCACCACAGACCAATGTTTTGTAATCTCTTTATAATTTTTTTTCTGGATAAAGAGAGATCTTGAGATTGCTCACAGGTTTTCCAGATTTCTTATAAAATCTAGGTCTACTTATTGGGCCTTCATTCTTCCACAGTCATTGGCTCTATTTTGGAACTATCTTAAGTTCATCTTTTCTTCTCTAAAAGTTGATTTCAGCATACTGAATTTCATGAATTCCTCAAAGAGTTTGTGTATGTATATAACTCATCCATGCTAGGTAATTCTAATTTGCATGAATGAATTAAACACAACACAAACACACACACTAAGAAATACATATTGTACATACATAGATGTGTGTGTGTGTTTATTTTTCCCCGTTTAGTCTACCTGGTATACTGAAATAGGGGAGGGAGCATAGTGCTTCCTTTTGCCTTTCAGCCCCACTCCAGGGACTATCTAGACACCAAACCATATTTTTCCAATTCACACACACACACACTCACACAGAGGCACGGGCACAGAGACTTACATTTGAAAAGAGTAAGAGGGAGCCAGAATTACCTCCTTCTTTTTAAGCCAAATATTATTCATGTGGCTTAGAATCTTCTTAAATGGCTTTAACCGTGTAACATTTTATGGAAGATAATTAAAAACTGCAAAATGTGGAAAACACTTTGGGTTTTTTTCTATTCATGTTATTGCCAGCTAGTAATTGTATAGCTCCAGAGAGTCGGCATTCTGAAGACATTTTGTACTCATATTTTGATGATAGCTGACATTCAATTGATTATTTGCAAAGAAGCTGTACAGCATCATCTTTTTTTTCAAATTGAATAGCAGCTAACTCGTATTTTCATTGGTTTTGTGCGAAGATTAGTGTCCAGTATAATAAAGTCCTGCAGCTTCCTCATAATAATGCTACACTGGAAAAGGATTATCTTCCTTACCTTATTTAAGAAAATAAATAGTCTTATTTCCATAATCTTTTATCCTAGTTTTATCTGAATGTAAAGTTTATTAAATTTTTAAAATGCAACAAAGAAACTCCGATCAAATCAAAGATGGCAAATTCTAAACCAATGGTGCCCAACTTTTTGTTGGCCATGCCCCACCTAAGCATCTCTAAATTCCTGATGCCCCCTCCACTATGACATATAATTCTTACTATTCAAAAAGTGAACTCATGCACAGAGGAAGCCTAAAAGGCCATTAACTTGTTTAAACAAGGTTCCAATTGCCCCCATTAAAATCAAATTGCCCCCTTGTAGGGTGTGGGCCCTACATTGAGCACCAACCACTGCTCTAAACTATCAGTTTTATAACAGTTGTTCCTGGACAAGTGGCCTGAAGAACTGGAGATATAGAATCTAGAAGATGCTAGAAGTGAGATACAGAATCAATCTATAATGTTAAGTGGTCAAAGTTACATCTATAAAATTTATTCCAATATTCTGGTAACAAAATAAAAATTGTTAGCACAGCATCAGGCAATTTTGAAAGAATCTCTATGATCCTCTTTGATCAGTGCCACTCTGAGTCCCCACTGAGGTGGCTGTACAGATTTTCAGTAGCTGAGTCAATGATCCGTTTTGCTTGTCTAAATTTAGCTGTGTGAGTTTCCTCTGAAGCAAGTAGCTTCAGAGTAAGCTTCTATCTCTAGAGATTTACCCACTCGCTTTTGTATCCCTTGGGTACCCTTGGTCCCTTGATACCACCACTTCAGTTGCTTGAAGTGGCACTTTGGTTGTGCTTCTCACACAGTGGCTGGTTGTTGTTCTAATATTTTTGACTCTCGGTGCAAAAAGTGAATGCAACAAGGGAAGAAAGAGGATATATGCCATCCCTTTGAAATAGGCCAGATCAGGACACAAATACTACCAGAAAAAATAATAATACTGCAATCTTATTTTATCGACGTACTGTAAGTTATAGTAACAGAATTTTGAAAGTCCAATAATATTCTCCTTTCCTTTCCTCTTATGCCTAAAGAGATTCAAGGTGCGACAATGTTAGATTTGTTTCCCACACTGTCTTGTTTTCCTGGATTACTACTCATCATCCTCTTTCAACAATTCCATAATCCCTTGTGGGTTGGAGTCCGGGCATCCAAATGCTACTGAGTGTTTACTGGCTGGATGCCTTTCCTGTCACCAATGCAGAGTTTTATTTAGCAGATATATTATCAATGTGCCCAGAAAAAGAAATACAGTATTTACCTCTATCTAGGATTAAACCTTCTGATTGTGAAGTAAGAACTCCACCTCTTGGCCACCACATCACCTGAGTTAATGCTTACTAATGACCTCTGCAAAAAGATGAGGAGGGATTACTTTACAAAAAAGATAGTTGATGGTTAATTTAATCAAGATTACTGGAGATAATAAATAGTAATTGAATAGTATGACATAATTTAAAGACAAGGTTAACATTGACCTTTTTTTAACCACACATGATACAATTGATTTTATTTTCTATGAAAGAGGGTGAAATGGTATTTGTTCCAGAATAATATTAATAGGCATGATAGAATAGCATCTGATAATAATTTTATGGCGAATTAATATTCCTATAGAGCTTTCCCAGAAAGAAGATAAGATCTAATTATGGAAAAGGCACTTCTGAAAAGCAACCTAGGAGTTGTTCCAAGTGCTTCCAATTTGAGTTCTGTGGGGATAAATTTGGTGTGTGTGTGTGAAATATGACACGAATTATTAATGAACTGATATTCAGGAATCTCCAGTAATTTCAATAAATTACCAGACATCTATTACATGATCCAGATGCTTTCTTATTCTCTCTCCCTCTCAGCATTTCCGTGACTGCATCCAGAAATTTGTTTCTCACATTATAATTAGGACAAATATATCGAAGCATTTCATCTGTGATAAAGCCAAATTTACATGTTAGAGGTCTCTGTTCCAGGGCTTTCTTTAACTGTTGTAAAATTTGAAAGGGAGGGGAGGTTTGGGCTTTAAGTAGTGCTGAGTAGATTTTGTCACAGAGAATTTGTCAAATTGTATTGAATGAATGTTCTACATTTAGCAGGCCATCAAGGCTGATGGAAATACTTCAAGCCATCAACCTTTCTCACCCTTTGAATGACAGATATAGAATCTATTCCATTGTTATATACTATATTTCAAAACAGGGGACAAACTATGAACGGTGTAGCCAAAGGGCTTTCTGATTACATCCCAATCTTGTTTGCATTGCAATACTGGTAGTCCTTGGCTTACACTAGTTCATTTAGAGACTATTCAAAGTTATAAGAGAAAGGAAAAAGTGTCTGTTTGATGGCTGTTTTTCACAGTTATGACTTTTGTAGCATCACCATAATCATGTGAACAAAATTCAGACCCTTGGCAACTGGGTTTTACTTATGACCATTCCTGTATCCCAAGGTCATGTGATCATCTTTTGCAACCTTTTGATGAATAAAATCAAAGGGGAAGCCAGATTCACTTAACAACTAGGTTACCAACTTATCAACTGCAGCAATTCACTGGCAAGACACCAATGTCAAATAGGGCAAAACTGACTTAACAAATGTCTCCACTTAACAACAGAAATGTGGGGCTCAATTGTGGTTGTAAACCAAGGACTTCTTATTCACCTTCAAAGAAGTATTTCATATTTATGTAATTCACCAAAGACTGGAAAACTATGCTTAAGGCATTCAGAGGAAAAACAGCTGAAGAGCATCTCTAAATATAAGAATAGTAAGGTGATATATACTGATATACTAGTTTGTCAGGTTGTACTTTGGATCCTGGTAATAAACTAAGCAATAAACTAAGAAATTTTTGCATTTTTTTTTTTTTTAGCTTTTCTTAGAGATGCTGGGAACGGGAAGAAATCCTTTCCTTCTTGCAGGATTTCTTCCTTCTGGTGGCTCCCGGGCGGAATGGACTGCCGCTGCTATGCAGGACCCATTCCTGTGGCTGCCGGCAGGCTGCTTTAGCAGAGGCGCCCCGGTTAATCCCACCCAGATTTAAGAAATCTGGGATTAACTGGGGTGCCTCTGCTGATGCAGCCAGCCAGCAGTCACGGGGCTGGGTCCTGCACAGCGGTGGTGGTCCATCCTGGCCGGGAGCTGCTAGCACCTTCCTGCAGGATTTCTTCCTTCTGGTGGCTCACAGGTGGGACAGCTTTGGCCCATGACTCTGCACATACACAGGAAATTGAAGAATGAGTGCACACGCACCCCCCATCTGCGCCCCTGCATGAGCATTCCAGTAGGACCGCAAATGGTTGCCCTTTACTGGGTACATACAGTACATGAAACAAAACTTCAGACAGGGAGAGGCCAGCAGAGACATAATTGAACATCTACATTTTATCTCTCCTGCCCAGTTGCACTCCAAAGCAGGAATCACCAGCCTTTCAGACCTCGGGGGCCAGTAAATTCATAATTTTAAATCTTGTGGATCACTAATATGATCTCTTTGCCCGGGCTCCTTAGGGTCCCAACAGGAAACAGTTTTTGGAGTTAAGCAACCACCACAAGAAAGAGTTGGCAAAACAGCTCAATTTAAATTGGATCTGACCAAGAAGGAGGCACCTCACTGAGGACTACAAGCATGAGCTTTCCAATCAGAAGGAAGACTTGAGGGATTGCAAGGCTAGGTACTGGCACCTGGAAGTTCAGCGGGCTGAGATAGTCAATCAGTTCCAGGCCATGATGCAGTCCTACTGGAACAAGGTCCTCCCGGCTCTTCACCGCCAGTGGCATTTTCCTCCAGTCTTCGCCCAAAGCCTTGCATCAGGAGGCTGAAGCAGATTCCAAATCAGAATTTCTGCCCCCCCTCTGACCCACACAAAAAGACCCCAAAGGGGGAGATTCTCTGCAGCAACACCAACGTTCATTGCATGTATCTGGCCCAGGGAGCATAGTTTGAAGACCCCTGATTTAGTGCAATATAAAAAAATGCAAATACATTTTCTGTGGACCACTAAATTTTTCTCGCGGACCACCAGTTTGTGACTGCTGCTCTAAAGTATGCACATATTATTGTGAAATTTATTTGAAATATAAGGCTACATTGGCATAAATTGGTATGGGGTATGAAAACTTGTTATTGCTGTATTGCATATTATTTCACTTCTTTTGGGTCTCTTAGGATTTTTTAAAAATAAAATTCACTAAATATACGGTAAGTAAAAATATTTTTTAAAGAACTCTGTCTCATGACTTTTTCTCTGCATGAGCTTTAGCCATTGAAGTAAATAAAAAAAAAAGTTATCATGTTCCACAGTAAATTTCTACTCTGAAGCACATTGCCCTGTGACTTATACAGCAAGGTTAAGGTCTAAATAAATAAATAAATAAATAAATAAATACATACATACATACATACATACATACACACACACACACATACATACATACATACATATATATAGACCTTAACCTGAAACCTCGATTGCCCATACTATTTTGAAAATATGAGAGTAATAATACTATAATATCTGGTGGGGGGGAGGGGAGGGTTGGGGATGAAATCTTTTTCTTCATGCCTGTTGATTTGGAGTCTGTGGACGTAACGTTTCATGCAAGTTGAATCAGAATAGCTGTTGGAAGAAATTAGTTGCCTTCATCCAGAACCAGACTGGGATTCATTAAGCAATGTGTTCATGCATATTCATGCAGTTTTCCTAACCTGGTCTAAGCAAGGGTTCTTATATTTGGAAGTGAATAACAGTGATTACCTATGGCTGATGTACATTTAAAAAAACAGAGGCGTCTCTCACAATTTCCATGCAAATTGCAGAGACGGTGATTATGAGTGAGAAGGAACTGTTGTTCTCTTTCCCATGATATAGAATGGAGTGTCAGCTTCTATAAAACCATACCTTCGTCAAGCATATTTTGCCCGAGCATGCTGGCAGCCATATGAAATAATGGAAGTTCAAACTCATTAGTAGGTCACATCATCAGTCACATCATTTTATGCTGGGAAGAGGAATGATGCTTCTCCATCCATCTTTAAGTTCCTGATAGGACAAGGGAGAGTACAGGTGCTTGGATTGTGCTGTGGAGATGATGTAAATAATGGGATAAAAAAAAATCCCATAAAATAAATGGGTACTTGATGGAGTGTAAAACAAGAGCAGTCAAGGACAGGTGTAGGATATTGTCACTTACTATGTGCTTCTGCATTTCCTATGATTCAGTGCCACCTGGGCTTTTGTGTGCTATGGAAATACCTTGAAAGAAGAAAAGCTGCACTAATCATTAACACGTAAAATATTGAAATGAACAGATTTTAAAGAAAATAAGACATGTCATAAAGAAAAGTCAAGACCGCCTGTCATCCAATTCTGCAGCGAACGCTTTGCCTTGCCATGCTGTAGATCCAATGAGCTACCTAATATATATATACACATCAAAAGAAGTGTGGTACATGACAGGAAAATATTAATTAAGAGCTTGGTCATCATATTACAAAGGGGTTAGGGGGCGTGTATGGCTCATTAGTCAGGAGTGCATTTTATGCTTTGTATTATATTTTAAAACATGGGCTAATTATCAAATGTCTCTGGGACATTTATCTCTTGAAAAATATAAAATATATGTAGCTGATACATTAAAAGGGAAAATGTTATACTTCGACCAATAATAAGAAGCAGAATATAAATATACAGACATATATAAATATTTTGGAAAAGATGTGGTCGTTCATAGTCATTGCTGATGCTATACCCCAAAACATTCAACAATGGTTAGTGTTGTGGCCATCCAGCAGCCCATGCAGCTGGTAATTATTCTGAAAGCAAAGAGGCTGATGTGGTGATGTGACAGTGGTCTGTGCAGCTGGAAACCAGGTCGGGTAGTGAAGAGGCTGGGGAGGACTCAGTACCAGAGGTGGAGATTCAGGCAGGACTTTCAGAACCTCCAAAAGTTCCCATCTTGATAAGAAAGAAGAGGGATCTCAATGAATAGGCACTCAGAGCTACTTGGGAAGAAGACTTGGTCTAATTGGCCACTCCCTTAGCCTATTTAAGGGATGTCAACGAAGGAGCCAATTTGCAGGAAACAACTGTGTTCATATTCCTTCATGTCTTGAAACGTCTGATTAACTCTTCTTCTCTCTCTTGGCATTTTTCCTGCAAATTGCTTCTGGGCATTTTACCAACAACCACAAGCTTCTTATTATCTACAAGACTATTGACTCAGAATTGAGTTATTATTTTGTGGACTTGTGCTGGCTGTTAGTGTTCAGCAAACACTACTTTAAACTGTATTTCTGTTTGACGACTACTAAGGAAGCTTATTAGTAATCCTTAGTTAGTAAATTAAAATTTGTACAGACTTTCTGTTACTTTGTAGTTTGCAGCTGGGGCAGAACAGTTAGCATGTAAAATGACTCAACAAAAATTCTATGCACTTTATTCTGAAATTCTTTCTAGTTTTTAAACATATATCTCATTGATTCTTCTCACTTCCTTTATACCTCATCTTGTCATAGACAGAATCTTAATCTTTATTCATTTGTTTCTAAATTCTTTGGTAGCCTTTCAGGTTCCTTCCATCTATCCTTTTCCATTCCTTGCCTTTAGGACAAAGGAGGAAAAAGGGCAGACCAGTTATTTCTTTGCTGAGTTCCACAATCCACTAATATTAAAAACAGACAGGTAGTCCTCAAAGTGCAACAGTTCATTTAGTAACAATTCAAAGTTACAACAGCACTTTAAAAAGTGACATGATCATTTTTCACATCATTTGATCACCATTATCAGGTGATCAAAATTCAGACGCTTGGCAATTTATTCACATATACAGTGGTATCTCATCTTACGAACGCCTCTTCTAACGAACTTTTCGAGATACGAACCTGGTGTTTAAGATTTTTTTGCCTCTTCTTCTGAACTATTTTCACCTTACAAACCCAAGCCGCTGTTGCTGGGATGAAGGGGTTCCTTTTTTTCCCTTTTTTGAAGAAAGAAAAAGGAGGGGTGGCTTGGAGGGGGAAAGAGTTTGCATTTTAATAAGTAGGAGAACAGCGTGCTTGCACAGGCACTGAAAGGGTGTCTTTTGAAGAAAGAAAAGGGAGGGGCGCCCTCCTTGCCTTTCTTCCTTCCCACTCACCTGTTAGCATAGCCTTGCTTCTTCCACCCGCCCCCTTTAGCTGCTCCTTCCTGCCCTCTGTTCGCCTCCCTTCTAAAGTTTGGGATTTTCCTGAAGGATTTGCACGCATTATTTGCTTTTACATTGATTCCTATGGGAAACATTGTTTCATCTTACGAACTTTTCACCTTACGAACCTCCTCCTGGAAACAATTAAGTTTGTATCATGAGGTACCACTGTATCATAGTTGCAGTGTCCTAGGATCATGTGATCACCATTTGTGAGTTGACGAACAAAGTCAATGACGAAACCAGATTCACTTAATGAACATGTTAGTCTCTTAACAACTGCAATGATTCATTTTTTAAAAATTGATTTAAAGAAATGTTGTAAAATGAAGCAAAATTCACTTTATTCAACTTAAATTTATTTTGCTTAGCAAGAGAAATTTTGGGGTCAACTGTGGTTGTAACTCAACAACTACCTGTCAGAGATGGGTTCCTGCTGGTTCAGATCAGTTCTATAGAACCGGTAGCGGGAATTTCCCCTTGAATGCTGATTCAGCAATGATGGCCAGCTGGTCATGCCTCCAAATTGTCTTTATCGGCAGTGTTATAGGTAGCGCAATTTTGTTTTTAGCACTGTGCATTTGCATACATGCACACAAAGCACATCTGCATGATGTGTAAAGAAGTGAGCCGGCAAGTCAGAAGTCAGAAGTCAGAACCCACCCCTGCTACCTATATATGCCTCCAAGAGTAGAAAAAAAGCTTGTGTGGCACCAATGGGATTATCTGGTGGGCTTCAAGGGTAAAATAGAGTAAGAGTCTATAAAAAGGGTCATTATTCTGACAGGGGAAACGAAAGTATGATATCAACAAAATGCTTTCAAACATTCTTGCATGAAATAGCAAGAATTAGAAATTATCAGGAAAAAGAATTAGCAAGGAGGGAGAACAAATGGAGGAAATTTTAATTATCCAAAGTTCATTTCTTTATAAAATGTCAATAACTCGAAGAACTTTGATGACATAAGCCTTGTGATTAGAATGTAAAATATTAATTTAATTTAATTTAATTTATGAAATCTATAAGCCGCCCAACTCCTTTTGAACTCTGGGCGGCTCATAAACTCATTAACTCTTTTCTTATACTTTTTTCACTGTTTCCTTATATTGATTTGTACAATTATATTTTGCAAATTCCCTGGCTAGTTTCTAGCGGTCTTGAATCATGAGCAGATTGATGCATTCTTCTCCCTTGACTGGATTTCCAATTGAGAAAATCCATAATCTTTCAGATGTAGATTTGGAAATTAATCAAATCCAATAAGGATTTGACTGTTTGCAGATCAGACTAAAATATTTGGAAGTGTCATTGTCTCTTTCACTTGTTCAAATTCTAGTTCAATTGAGAGTAATTTACAGAAATTCTTTATCAAATTTTCATCTGTTAAAATTTTATCTAGTTTTTTTTTCAAAATTAATTCCTTCTGTTATACTATCTATTTCATATCTTTCTTGTAGCTCCATTTTTATACCCTTTTTCTCTAGTTCTGTTGTGGATTTCAACTTATTTCTCTTCAATAAAATATCATTGTATCTTGGAATATTATTCCAGTCTATTCTACTTGGGTGTGTCAAAGTCTCTATTATCAATATCCAATATGGCATTTTTGAATAATATTTATTCTTTACTTTTTCCCTTTTTAAATTTTTTTTCTTTATTTTATTGCTTTTTCTCATGCTACCACGAGCCAAACTCCTTGTGTGTCCTATCACAGTCAATAAAGAATAATCCTATATAGTCCTGTATATCAAAAATGGAAAGTATGCAGCTGTAATGCATAATAGTTTGTAGCACTCAATGCTGTTTTATATAGCTGGAGAATTTCCTTATCACTTTCTCCGTGCTTTGTGCTCTAGGTATGAGTAAAAATCACTCCATTCATTTATATACTTTCTGCAACGTATCTTGTGGAGAAATGAGAGGCAATTGATCATGGCTGTTTTTCATTCTTTATTCTCTTTGTGCCCAGCTGCCTTTTCCTTACTTTTTTCAATCTCAGACATGTGTGAGCAATACTAGGCTAATTACATTTGTAGCAACATGTTTTCAACAGATGTTGCAAGTGTATTTGGATGGTTGCTCCAAATTGTTCCAAGAATACCTATAATCAGAACAATTGCTGGAAATTCAGTTACATTATATGCTAAACCTGCTTTACTTGACATCTCAGGTTCAGTATCTGCCCAAAAGTATCTTTTTTGGGGGGAAATACATGCTGGGACCTCAAAGTTTGATGTCAAACTTTTAACACAATATTTCAGCTAGAGGAAACTATCTCCATATACTTGTGGCCAAAAAAATGGAATCCACTCTACTTTAAATTTAACTGGTGGTCTAGATTGGGGTTTGGGGGTCGCAATCAAGGTGACTATTATTGGTATTATCTTGTTATTACTACTATTGGATTCTGTTCCGAAACACTTTAACATCCATCAATTTAAAGAAGCTTGTGGGAGGAACTCATTACCGGACTCAGTAGTGTCATCCCCAAACCCCCAACACTTTACCCTTAGATTATCTACGGTTGACCTATCCAGATTCCCAAGAGGTCAGTAAGGGGCAAGTACAAGTGCACTAGAGTGCCTTCCATCCCCTGTCCTATTGCTCTCCTATATCTCTTATACCTTTCTTCTATTTCTATATCTCTTCTTCTATTCTTTCATTGATATGTTCTATTACTGTATCTTCTTTTCTATTCTTTTGTAGATATATTTTACTATGAGTATCTCCTCTATAACCTTCATCATGTATTTTACTATGTGTATACATATATATATATACCCACCAAACCCCTCATTTATTGGACAAATAAATAAATAAAATAAAATAAATATGATTTTCATCCAATTTCTTTATAAGTTGATTTTTTAAAAAATATGGCTCCCCTAATAGATAAATCTTTTGATGGTTTCTAACACTGCATCATTATACACACAAACAAACAAAAATAGAGAACATTATCACAAAATTTAAATAGCTCCAAGTTTGTGAGGTAGCATGGTGACCACTTGACTCTGGTTTTTGTGGAAGCAATGAAAATGAATAAAAGCCAGATTGGCTCCTTAAAATAGCAATAGCACTTATAAAGCACTCCATGTTGCTTTACAACCCTCTCTAAGTGGTTTACAGTGTCAGGATATTGCCTCTAACAATCTGGGCCCTCATTTTGCTGATCTGGGAAGGAGGAAAGGCCATCAACCTTGAGCCAGTCAGGATTAAATTCCTGGCAGTGGGTAGAGTTAGCTTGCAATACGTCAATCTAACGAATGCACCATCACTCCTCTATGGATTAAGAAGAGAATAAGGATTGCTGATATTTGGCTTCATATAGATTATCCCTGCAGAGAGATAATATAACAGCTTTCTACACAGGTTTTCGAGGTCTGATTCAATTTCAATTACTTTAGGATGGTGTTACTTCTAATTTGTTTGGAGTTAAGAACTTCCCAAAAGTTATGTTGTACTACACTGGGAGATTTTTGTTTCACTCTGGACAGGGAGGTCTGAGCAAATAGGAATTACAAGAGAAGCTTTATTTATTTTTTTTAGAAAACAGTAAAAGGAGGACTAAAATGTTGATTTTGAAAAGTTAAGGGGCAATATGAACTTGGAAGAATATTTCCTCTAGGTTGCTAAAAAAATTATAAAACAGTATGTGAACTCTTTGAAACAAACTGCAAGAAATATTCCCACATGAAAGTTTTGTTGACTGGAAGATTGGGTGATTATTATAGCAGATACTATAGAAGAATAACAGATTTTATTGGCTAGAACAAATGCTAATTAGCCACTTTGGTGTAGTAGTTAAGGTATCAAACTAGAAACTAGGAGATCTGAGTTACAGACCTACGTTAGGTATAAAGATACCTGGTAATTTTGGACCAATTTATTTTATTTTATTTATTTATTTATTTATTTATTTTATTGAACAAGTATAGGATTGTAGTTTGTATAAGTATAATATAAGTAGTAAGTAATGAAAAAAGAATACAATAGGACACTAGGACAGGGATGGTAGGCACAATGGTGCGCTTATGCACACCCCTTACAAACCTATTATAAAAGTGGAAAGGTCAACTGTAGACAATCTGAGGTTAAAGGTTTGGGGGTTTGGGGAAGAAACCACAGAGTCAGGTAATGTGTTCCAGGTGTTGAACACTCTATTGCTGAAGTAATATTTTCTGCAATCTAGTTTGGAGTGATTTACATTAAATTTGAATCTATTACGTGCTCATGTGTTGTTGCAGTTGAAGATGAAATAGTCACCACATTTTGGTATATGATTTTATGAACTACTATTAGATCAGATCAGAGGTGACATAGTTGTAAATTGTCTAATCACAGTATTTCAAGTCTGGTATTTTGTTGCAAGAGGAGGAGTGAAGGACTCTTTTTGTGAAATATTTCTGGACACTCTCAAATGTATTTATGTCTGATATGCAATGAGGGTTCCATACAGGTGAACTGTATTCTAGAATTGGTCTGACAAATGTTTTGTAAGCTCTGTTTAGTAGTTCAATGTTTTTGGAGAAGAAACTAGGTTAATAATTCTTAATGCTTTTTTGGCAACGTTGTTACAGTGGGCTCTGGCACTTAGGTCATTGGATATGAGCACTCCAAGGTCTTTGACAGAGTGAAGGTCATCTACAAGTTCATTTCCACCAGGTTTGTATTTTTTGTCCCAGCCCTAGGAAAAAGGCAATGGAAAACCTCTTCCCAAAAGTTTTATCAAGAAAACTGCAGAAAGAATTCTAGGCAATTGCTAGGAATCAAAACTGACTCAAAGGAACAGGAGAAAAAGGGAATAGGACTTTGATTTCTGACCAGATAGCTATATATTATAATGATACAGAGAACATGTGCTTCACATTTACAAAGCCTCATTATGGAACCACTCTTGCACAAACCATTATGGAACCACTCTTGCACAAAGTCTGAAAAACTATTTGTATGGTCATTTCATAATGAAAGACAAAATGAAAAATGAAGCAAAAGGGTTGATAGATGAGATGAAAGGATAGTTACATGTTGGCAGATTTGAGGTGTTTTAACTGGTGATGAGTTATTATTAGTACAAAATTGATCTGCTAATCCTTTGGAGGTTATTAAACAGCAAATAACTGAAAGACATGTTCTGTGTTAGAGTTATCTGAACTCCATTTGAAAATATATATCACAAAGCAGGTTCATAATCTGCATACCATCCAATATAATATATTCACTCATCATGTTATGTCTTCTGTAACTGTTTCTGAGACAGACACTGATTGGCTAAGATGCGGCAAGTCAAATAGACTTGCCCCAAATTCAACGAACTGTCAAAGTGTTTCCCGCTTTCCCAAGGAGTATAAATAGCCATGGTTTCGAGCCGCTGTCTCTGTTGGAGACTGAGAGTTGAGCTGAACACTTCTACTTATCACTGCTAATAAAAGAGCTGTTTATTAGCCCATGGTCTCCAGTCTCCTGATTTAACACATCAAGTGAAATCACTGCATTTTAAAGAGATCCTGGGAATTAGAAAAGAATAACAGAGTTGGAGGTCTTCTAGCCCAACCCCCTGCTTAGGCAGGAAACCCTGCACTGTTTCAAATTTTGTTTGGATTCAGCCTGTTCATCCATCATTGCAAATTTTGGAGAGAGAGGAAAATCATAAGACTCAATCTAGTCTGAGTTTGGAATCTAAACCAGGATAAGCTTGGTCAATACCTGTAAGCTAACCTGGAAAATACCACTTCCTCCACTATATAACTTAGCACAAAGGAATGTTTATTTCTTGATTGCTGGTCTAATGTTAATCTTGGTATTAATTTCTGCTCATCTGAGAATTGACTGCTGGTGAGGAGTTTGTTTAAACAAGTGTTTAAACAAGCAAGCAAGAAGTAAGCAATACCCTAATCAAGGAACTACCAATTCAGACAAACAAAAAATAGTTTAATGCAGGCCTGTGGGCCAGATGGGTCACATGCAGGTCTGGCTTGAAAAAGAACAAAATACTATGATATGTCACAATACATCATGTGACGAGATTGAATTTGACCCTTGTGGTCTAATCAAAGAACCATCAAGAACATTTCCATCAACAGTGACAAGGCACCCCACTCTCTACTAGTACTGATAATGTTACCTAGGTTGGTAATGAAATGTTTGCAAGAAAACAACCAAGCTCAGGGGGCACCAAGGACCCAATTACAGTAGTATTAAATATATAAATATAAATGTTATTCTGACAATATCATTTATTCACTCTTTTTTAAAGAGTTGTTCAGTGCATATATTAAAATCTCCAGATAAATATCAGTTAAAATTATTCTAAATGTTAACTGTCTTCATAAAGCAGGTTATTTGTTTACTTACTTACTTACTCACTTACTTACTTACTTACTTACTTACTTACTTACTTACTTAGACTTCTATGCTGCCCAATCCTGAAGGACTCAGGGTGGATTATTATTATTTATAACCTATTATTAGGTTATCAGCATACACTAGCATCATTTAAGCTTGGACTGAATTGTTCCATGCTCTTCTCAAGAAGGAAAATTGCAATAGATATAAACTTGGCTTCAGCCTCTATGATAGAGTAGCATAAGAGAATGGCTTGCAATTGTACAACAATTGTACAATGAGTCTTCGGAGAGGGGCAGCATAGAAATCAATCAATCAAATAAATAAATAATCAATCAATATTGGAAGCAATTAAAATAATTTAAACAAGACTTCCCTGAAAAGTTAAGAATTCTAGCGATGGATTCTTTACAACATATATCTGGAATCAAGTTGAAATAGTAGAGTTTTCCCCAGTCTGATGCCTTTTTCTGTGAACATTTTGCTACAAGGAAAAAGAAAGAAATGAAATATCCTTTGAGATATGCACAACTCTGCTGACTTGATGGACATATCTACGTATTTCTCCTGCAAACAATATGGAAATGTTTGCCACTATCTTCTTGGATGCCTTTTGTAATATTCTAGTCTAGGTTATAGAATCAATATACCCTGATAGTTTTCCTTTTAAGTACCGTACTCACCAAATCCCAAAGAGGCTAAAGAAGCTTCTTGGATGAGAAGTGAAACATCTTCAAGGAAAAACAAAGAAAGCCCAGCTGCCTTTTGAAAAGCTCCTTTGGGACAACCATGACCTGGATGACTGAGAATCTCCATAGACATGTACTCACATGGTGCTCACAGTGAATGAATTTGACCTGTATTTGATGACATTAACTGAACTATTCCTTGCTCAGCTGAGCTGATTTATTTTCTAATCTGCCTTTACCAGCCAGCAGCTTCGAGGTTCATCATATGCAAATATCTTGAAAGGCATTATTTCTGCCATAATTTCCATTTCCCCACCTCATGAATTTATGGAGGATTTATTCACTGTGTTTCGTAATATGTTTTAGCACACAAACTCTCAATTTGGAGATATGATTGAAATGATTTGCAGTTTTCAAGTCGGTGAATAGGCAGATACTTGAATGGGCCCCCTCTCATCAAACACATTCTATTAAGTACAAATGCTCTTGAGAATCATCCTTTTTAGCAAAGCTGCATGCTCTCTTTTGCTAATTTAGATGTTCTCATGTTAGGAACAAGTGTTTCTGCCTCTCTACTGTCTGTAGAGGAAAGGCTTGCATTTTGACAATGTGAGATAAATTTATCTGTTTCTGTTTTATCACACAGTTCACTTAATCAACCATATTTTCACAAAGGGAAGCATAAATGGATTTTTATTTTTTGCTCCACAGTCAAAATTGGGTATGGACTACTTAATTCATAAAAAAAATATTTTATTTGAACCTGCATTCACATTTATTTTCTTTTATAAAAGGTATCAAAAATATGCATTTTTATAGAAGAAATATAACAGTATATCATAAATCACCTAATCTGAATAATAGAATGAAGAAAATCCAAGTATTGTTTTGTATGCATTTTATCTCACCTACATTATTTTTTTTCTGCATAGGTCCATATTTCCAAAAGTTAATCTGGAAAAGGACTGCCTGATAGACAGAAATAAATTAAGGAAACTAGGGAGGTATTAGATTAAATCTTACCCAAAAGGTTAAATCAGATAAATATTTTACCAAATATTGTTTAACAAGAATTCAGTCATGTTATAATTGTTCATCTCATGGATATAATACAGTAAGTTCTTAAAAAGCAGGACTTGAAGGAATTCCTAAGATGGCCTATGTAAAAGAACAAAGACTTTGTACATTTGATTTAAGTTACAGAAGGGAATTGAACTTGATGAGAAATTCAGTGTTACTTCATTAGCAACATTTTCTTTTTCTTTTCTATCATTACTCTCTATTCCCTAACTTTAACATCTGACTAAATATTTAGTGTTTTCCACTCTTCTTCCTAAAAGTATTTTTTTTAAAAGAGGCTCATCAATTGGAGCCAAATAGCTTCCTGATTTTGACATAAACAAATGCACAAATCTAGGCAGAGCAACTAAAAAAAAATAGGACAGTCCATGTAATTAGATTTGTTTAAAGATAGCATTTATCATGAAGCAGCTGCCTCATTCTTCAGGAGGCTTGGCATTTTTTACAAACTTTGCCAGTATTTCAGAAAGTAATTTCTTGCTCTTTCAAAGCTCTGTCATATACAGTTGGTTACCCAAGATTCACGTCAAAAGAATATTGAGGGAGCTGAAATGAAGTTGTAAAAGAAAAGAACATAGCTGAATCAGAGCAAAATTGTCAAGTAAAAAGATATCTACCAAAAGTGAAAAATAATAAAATCACTTCTTCGACATTTAATTTCAAGAAGGATGTGGTGAGTCTGTTATCAGGCATGCAAACCATATACACATTTTGTTAGATAAATATACACCAGATTAATACGTTGCTGCTTTAGCAAACAGTGCCTTCCCTTATTCTACTTTTAATAAATGGATTTGTGTCAAAAAGAAGCAGAATCATCAAAATTGGGAGAATATCCTGTTTTCCTAGCCTATTTTCTACTTGGTGAAAGGGATCATTTCATGATGAAGAACGAAAACTCCAAATTATCCCTTGATTAGCTTTGTTCTTTATTTAAATGATAACATTAAGCAAAATTGGGGTTTCAGAAATTCAAAAATATATGCTAACAACATTATTTTTGTCTTCAATCTCTTCCATATAAAGGTCCTCATGAAGAAATCAAGCAAGATTTACTGTGGATATTCTCAATATTATATCTAAGTGAAGGCTTCAGGTTGTTTTTTTGTTAAGATACTAGTATATTTCTTCTAAAATAAAACGTTTCACTGTGAGAGAAAATGGTGGAACAGTTTAAAAGTGTATGCTACTTTGAAGGAATGCCAGCAAATCAAATTCTGGCAGCAGTTTCTACTCCTAGTGTCTTAGTCCTTGATCATCCAATAACTCATATATAAGGACATACAGTGGGTAGATATAGTCATATTATATTTCTTATAGACCACATCCAATATTCCCAAACTTGTTTTGGGTAAATATGGAAATTCATAGTCCATAAAGGATATCTATTACTGTATTGTTGGCTGTGATGGTTATGCCATCAATCCTCACTTGCTATCAATAGAAGCAGTTTGGTGTACTGGTCACCATATCCTAGAAACAAGGATATGATGAGTTCCAGTCTTAGGTATGAAAGCCAACTAAGTGATTTTGGACCAGTTACTATCTCTTGTCCCAACCACCTTACAGGGTTGTTTTTGCTGTGGGGAAAATAGGAGATAGAAAAAAAATATTTGGTATGTTTTCTGCTTTGAGATACCTATTAAATAATAAAGGTAGGATAAAAAATCTAATAAAAAATAAATCATTCTTAGGATACTTTTTTTTGGTCCTTTTTACAAAAGGAGAGTAAGTAAGGGATGCCATACTTAAATATTGGAAGATAAAGTTAGGGCACTGCAGAAAGGACAGAACAGGAAAAAATGAATATATTTGTATATATGTACACTCGTAAGTATAGGTATCATACATATTTTTGGCATGGAGTGGAACTAGAACAAGAACAAGAAACAGAACAGAACAGAATAATTTATTGACCAAGGTGATTGGACCCACAAGGATTTTGTCTCAATAGCAGCAAAATAATATAACCGTATGATACTAATGGGAGAAGCAGAAAAGATGAGAAGGTTAATAGCAGTAGCAGAGAAGATGAAAAGGATAATAGTAATACAGCCATAGCACATGAGTAAATATCCTTAGATATAAAACAGTACTGTGGTAAGTAGGTTTTCAGCAGAGTGACAGGGGAAAACTGTCTTTATGTCTAGTTGTTTTGGCATGCAATACCCTATATCAGAGTCTTGAGGGGAGAAGCTGAAATAGTTCATGTCCAGGATGTGAGCGGTCTGTAGTTATTTCCTCTTTCTGACCTGTGCAGTGTACAGAAAAAAGGCAATATATATACATAACCTAAATAAATATACCATACTATAATGTCAGTATAGCAGTCCAGGCTGCTGTTTAACCATTTCCACTTTCTACATTTTCTTGTGCCAACATTTTCATCATATTTCTTTTAAAGAATTCAGATATAAATATGTACTATGCCACTGATGGTGAACCTTTTTCTTCTTGCATGCCAAAAATGGGAGTGTGCATGCATGCTAGGGTGTGCACGTGCTGACACATAACCCCCCCCCACATATACACATTGTGCTTGCACGTATCACAACATATGTGCCCCCCCGTTGGGCTATTTTTCACCGTCTGAAGCCTCCAGAATACAAAAAAACATCCCAGTGGGTGAACTGGAAATTCAGAAAAATGGACTTATAGTTTGCCCATTGGCCTGTTTTTCACACGCTGGAGGCTCCAGGAGCCTTCCCTGAATCCTCTGAAGTGTGAAAAATGGCCAACGAGCATCAGGCTTTCCCAAGGCCGAAAATCAGCTGCCAGCCCACGTATGTGCACTGGAGCTGACGTAGGGCAATGCCTTGCATGCATGCCCTCGCATACCATAGTTTCACCATCACAGAACTATACTATCATCTTCCTTCCAATAGTTGATTCCTACCAAGTTCCTTTGGGTAACTCAAAGGACGTTTCATTGCCATTCCTTGGCAGTTATTCTTCAGTAATAGACAGAAGAAAATATTCCAAGTGGTTGACACTTCCAACCTTCCAGACTTATGACAAGGGTCATGGTCGTAAAATGTGATGAATTTTGTTCCTTAGTTACAGACAGACAGCAGGGAATATTTGCAGTGCGTGAAGACAAGGAATAAATTGGTGTTATTGACCAATGTGTCTTTTTATGATTTCATTCCGTGTGAAATTGTGAGACTGTAGGTATACTGTCCAGAAGTCTCTTGATTAACTTAGCCTTTCAGTTTCAATCTGTCCTTGCCATTTTGTCTATTTGGAAAAATGAAGAAATAATAAAGTAAGAAGGGTAAAAGTCTGTTTCTACAAGTCTGCCTGTAGCAGCATGCTCAGATAAACTTGCAATATAACCATTTATTAGAAAAGCATTTTACCAACATTCTAGATTCTGTCTCTCTGTCTCTCTCTTTCTCCATGCATGGTGCATGAGTGTCTACATATGTACTGTACCTTCATATGTACAAAAACTAACAATAAAGAGATTGTTTATGAAAAGTATAAATAAAGCATTCTAATAGAATTTACCTTATGTTCTTGTATAGTAAAAAGGAATGGCTAATTGTTATTAGTTGCTAAGTAACCCACAAGAACTTATTTCTCTTCAAAGAAAGGCAATTATACCTTCTAACCTATTTTAGTAGTAGGGGAAAAAATACGAAGGTTCAATTTTTTTGTATTCTTTCTGTCTTTTTCTCCTCTCTGTTGTTCAAGAGAGATTCCAAAATGAATTTGAGAACTTCAAAATTAATTCCCCACCACCTCACGTTCTAAGTTTTGATGTAATGCCTATTACTTCATTGTTTTGCCAGCGTGTCTCAACTGCCCGTAATTACAGGGTAATTAGTCCAGGAAGAAAAGGAAAACCCAAAAGTTTTTATAAGCAGAAAAACAGAAACATCTCCCTTTTTAAATGTCAAGGGATTTTCTGGTACACACAAGGCACAGGTTAAATGCAGTCCAATTGCTCACCCAATAACTGGGAAATTGAGTCCAATTCTAAAGTCCAGAGAATTCACACACACAATCCTGAACAGCAAAAACCACGATCTTGACAAAATAATCAATCAGATAAACTGCCATGAGGCTAAAATGCAATTTTATCTGTAGCACTAATTACAGCAGCCCCACCCAACCACAGGTGGCCTCATTTTCTCTTGTAATAATCTTTCAGTTGTTGTCTCCTATGCATCACTCTATGCATGCATTGATGTGTCATTAATTCTTGTTCAGAATCCAGGGATGATACAGATGACTGATCTCCTCCTGGGCTGTCTGCCAAACTCCCCTCTTCCCTGTCACTCATGCTTCCTTGGTCAGAGGAGACTTCGTCAACAGATTTTACTGGGAGCAAAACAGGCCTGCGGCCTGTGGATGTCTCCCCCACATCCAAATTCCTTGGGGCAGGAGCTGGGCCAGAGCTAACCACAACATTCACTATATTACAGGTTTCTTGTAACAGGTTTCTTTTTTGCAACTTTCCAATATTGTCCCCCACTAAATTTATCCCTATTATGCATATTCCACCTTTTAAAACATCCTACCCTCCAAGGTAAGATCTGCCCCCTTCCTCCTATCCTTCCCATGGGATCTGAGAACCAGGTTCTGCCAGTTGACCTAGAGAAACAATAGTGGAATTCCACCCTAGAGGTGGCTCCTGATTGATGGCAGATATAGTTGGCAATAGTGTCTTTGCCGGTACCTCTATTTTTCACAAGGCTGGTCTTCACATTAATCCATCTCGTTGGCACACTTAATTCCAGCAAACAAAAAAGGGAAGGGAAGAGGGGGAATGAGAATTTGCATAAGTATACACAGTGAAATAAAGTGAAACTGCCACAAAGAAGAGGGGATCCACTTATTTTCAAAAGCACTAGAGGGTAGAACAACAAACGATGGATGATCTTTTTATAAAAAAAATCAGCCATATATACGGGCAGGCGAGCCAGCCTGTATATCCAGAGTGTATGTATGTGCCAGCCAGCTAATTTTTGGCTCATATGGAGGCTATGGGAGGGTGGTTTTGGCCTCCGGAGAACCTCTGGGATACAGGGGAGGGCATTTTCACTTTCTCCAGGCTCCGGGGAATCATTTGGAGCCTGGGGAGGGTGATAAATAGCTGATTGGAAGTTGGGAAGTGTGGGGAGGATATGCATGCATGCGCAGGGAGGGGGTGCATGGGTGCATTTAATAATAGTGTGGGCACTGTATGTGCTCGATAGCCCACACATGTGTATTTTTGGCACTTGAGGGAAAAATGGTTCACCATCACTGGTATAAGGTCTCTTGCTTGACTAGGCGTCTGGATTAAAAGACCTCAAAGGTCCCTTCCAGCTCTATTTTGATTCTGATTCTGATGACTGGTTAGAGTGCAGTATTGCAAGTTACTTCTGCTGATCACCAGCTGCCAGCAGTTTGGCAGATTGAATCTCAGTAGGCTCAACATTGACTCAGCCTTCCATCCTTCCAAGGTCGGTAAAATGAGGACCCACATTATTGTGGGCAATATGCTTACTCTCTGTAAACAGCTTAGAGTAGGTTGTAAAGTAGTGTGAAGCGGTATATAAGTTATTATTATTATTATTATTATTATTATTATTATTATTATTATTATAGATTTATATGCCACCCCTCTCCGACTCGGGCCAGCTGGAGCTTCCCTGGCGGCATCAAGTGACCTTTGGGGCCCGGCAGGAGGGCACCGGCAGCAGGAGCACACCGACAGCAGTGGCACCAGGCAGTAGCTGGGGGTGGCAGTTGCGAGCGGGAGCTCCAGGGCGGAGACACCAATGGCGGCTTAACATGTTGCTGGACACCATATATGCTGGCCCTGCAGGGCGGGCATTAGCCTGCTGGCTGGGCCGGGATGGAGGTGCTATCCCCACGCCCATGCCCAGCGCAGCACCAGCATGTACAGAGTCCAGCAATATGTCCAGCCACCATCATCAGGGCTCCCGCTCACAGTCGACCATTCTGCTGCCTGATGCCACTGTTGCCAGTGTGATGTATGAGAGAGAAAGAGAAAGATAGCAAGAGAGAGAGAGAAAGAGAGATGGAGAAAGAGAAAGCAAGAGAGACAGAAAGAAAGCAAGAGAGAGAAAGCGAGAGAAAGAAAGCAAGAGAAAGAAAAAGAGAAAAAGCAAGAGAGAGAAAGAAAGCAAAAGAGAAAGAGAAGGCAAGAGAGAGAGAGAAATAGAGGGCGGGAAGGAGGGAGAGAGAAAGACATAGAAGGAGGGAGGGAGAGAGAAAGAGAGCAAAAAAGAGAGGAAGGAAGAGAGAAAGAAAGAGGGATGGAGAGAGAGAGGGAAAGAAAAAGGAAAGAAGGGAGAGAAAGAGGGAGGGAGGGAGAAATAGAGCGAAAGGGAGGAAGAGAGAGAAATATTTTTTTTGTCCAAACTTTTTTAGCCACCCCCTCCTCCCGCTCAATGTGCTCCAGGATTTTGTAAATGTAAATGTGCCGTGGCTCAAAAAAGGTTGAAAATCACTGGTCTAGTTGATGGGACCTGTAGAAGTCCAACTCTGTGAGACCTAATTGGTCGCTGGGATTCATGTGGCAGGAGGCAGTCCTGTAAGTAATCTGGTCCCATGCCGTGTAGAGCTTTATAGGTCAATAAATGCTATTGTTATTGCTATTGCTATTCTTTTCTATTTGTTTACATTTTTATTGTTGTAAGCTACCCCTTTATTTCCCACTCCCAAAATTTAACAAACAAATAATAACTAAATATTTCAGCATACAGTTCTTGGGTGCTGTTTGAAGAACTATGTATTCTTAATATTATCTGTGTTCCCATCTGCATTTTATCTAGATTGCCTAATGTTGTTTGATCTGCTTTAACCTATGAAGAAATCCAAATTGCTTTTCTTCCCTGATTCCATTCTGGTGTGTTTTCATGTCTATTTATCCGGGAACTCTTCTGAAGAAAATGTAACAAAAATATAATAGCAAGGTTATCAAATCCAGCATCTGAAAAGAATATATATTATGTTGACTATCCAATGTTTGGATTTAAGGTTTTAAATTTTTTTGCACCGCATGAGTGCAAATACATTTTCTATGAATAGGGGCAAAAAAACCATTTAAACAACATGATACAATTGCTGATTGTCAGATTGATTCTTGTCAGGGCCCTGAAGCAGCACACTGATCCTCAGACTTTTTTTCCTGGTGCCATAAAAAAAAGTGGATTTGTTATTTTGTAGGAAGAGGGATTGCAACTGAACTATGTTTGTTGTGATCTTTTTCAGCCTCCCAGGAAATCAGCTGGACAAACAACCTGTTTGTTTAATTTGTCAACTGCTTCCTAAGCTGGAGAGGCAATTTGAGGCTAACAAAGTCATTATAATAATAAATAGAGCTACTCAGAAACAATAGGGGAAAAACTGCCACCCATCTGTGTTGTTACAAGACAAAATAAACAAAACATTTTTGGAAGCAATGCAATCAACAGATCAACCCAGGACATAAATGTTCTGTGTTCCCTTTGGCAAAATGCAAAATGGATGTACCACCAACTGGTAGAAAGATATAAAAAATGACCTCTTAGGATATTTTTGACAGTATGTAGCTTTGCCAACTCAATAGCACATACATGCACGCACACATGCACACACAAACACAATATATATACAGTGGTACTTCTAATTACTAACTTAATTCATTCAGTGGCCATGTTCTTAAGTAGAAAAGTTTGTAAGAAGAAGCAATTTTTCCCATAGGAATCAATGTAAAAGCAAATAATGTGTGCGATTGGGGAAACTACAGGGAGGGTGGAGGCCCTATTTCCTCCCAGGAGATTCTTAGAGAGGCCCCATGGAGGCTTCTCCCCGCCTTTTCTGGCCCTGTTTCCTCCAAGGAGATTCCTAGAGAGGCCCCACAGAGGTTTCTCCCACCCTTTCCGGCCCTGTTTCATTCAAGGAGATTCTTAGGGAAGCCACACGGAGGCTTCTTCCTGCCTTTTCCAGTTACAGTTTCGGAGGCTCGGATTTGTAAGTGGAAAATGGCTCTTGAGAAGAGGCAAAAAAAATCTTGAACACCTGGTTCTTATCTAGAAAAGTTTGTAAGTAGAGACATTCTTAGGTAGAGGTACCCCTGTATAATGTGTGAATGGCAGAGATAGGAGTGGTTGCAGTTCTTGGGCTAAGAAGGTTGTCCAAGTGGTAGGTTTGAGCTTATTCTGTTCAGTGGTACCTAAAACAAATGCTCCCCCTCTCTTCATTTGACAGAGGTGTCCATTGGTTATGACAAAACTGTCAACTTGATGGTTGCTGCCATCTCATTGATGCTTCATCAACCATTCAAGACTCAGGTAAGAAAAGGACAATTACAATGTCCCAGTCATTTCATTGACTTCTCCACCTGCAGATGTGCTGCTTTGCCCTGAAAGTTGTTGCAATTTTAACAGGGAATCCTTCAGTTGTCCAGAGTAGAGTTTGGAAGCACATGAAAGTCAAGAGAAGAGGACAATAATTTTCACCTTTAACATTCCATTCATTTTTCCCCCTAATGAAAATGACATACAGCAATCTCATTTAGATGCTGGATTGAAGCTCCAAAACTGCTTCAGTCCAGTAGATAAATGAAGCTTCTGTTCATGCCATTTTTAGCTGAACTAATTTCAGTAGATCGGTTCAGTGTCTGGTCTTGGCTGTTGCAGAGCAACCTGCCTTATCAAGGTGAAGCATCAAATCAAGGAAGAAGCTGTATCACTGAGGTTGATGACTGGGAAGTTGCACTCCTGTTAATTAAATAGAACTCCAAAAATGTTGTCATGCACATCTGCATATTTTATGCCAGGACTGTGACATCTAATGATTTAGTATCATGTACTATTTAACCAGTTCTTTTGGAACTGTTTTCTAATCATCTCTCTCCCCCCCCCCCCTCCAACCCTCTACTTATTCACCTCCTCCTCTCTTTTTGCTTTAATGGTGGCTGCTCTGGACTAACCAGCTTCTAATAGAGTGCATTTCAAACATTCTAGCATTTCAAACTTTCATATGGGAATGGTTTTTATGGCATGGATGAATGGAAGGTGAATCTTGTGAATGTATGGAGAAGAGAGTGGATGTGAGGAGTTGCTGGCTCCTGTTGTACCAATGCATTCTGTGCGCTGCTCCACATCTACGGTGGCAGGGGTGGGCAGCAGGCAGGATGGGGTGAAATGCAGTTCCACCGGTGGAAATGATGATACATGCGCAGCTCCAGCTAATTGGTGGGTGTCACTACCTGGATTACTAGTCTCAGCTCGGCTCTCCTTTTTTTCTCTGCTGCTGTTGCTGCTGTGTCTGTGCTCCTTGCTTTTTTCCTCTTTCCTCCTTCCTGGCCTCAGACAAGCTTCCCTCTTTCCTGCCTGGCTCCACTCCAGCCTCCCGCGGCCACCTCCCGCCTCAGGTGCAAGCAGAAGTCGTGGGTGGAAGTGGCGCTAGTAGCATTTATGCTTCTAGCAGAACCCATTCACCTAGATACACAGCTTGAGATGGGGGCGATCCAGGAAGGAGAGCATGGGAAATGCGAAGCAAATTGTCACCCCAGCGAGTGGACACTAGTAAGGTTGTAAATCGAGGACTTAACAGTTCACCTGAACGATGATTGTTCAAGCCATTCCCACCTGGTCACATGGCTGGCAAGCCACTCCTACCCAGTCACATGACCATTAAGCCATGCCCGCAAAATAAGCCACACCCACAGTGTGGTAGTAAAAAATTTGGCTGCCCATTACTGTACGGTGGGTGTGAATGCATGCCAGAGCAAGATTTTGCTTCTGCGCATACTCAGGGAGCAAAGTCTTGCGAGGGGAGGTGCCACTCATGAGATTTTGATAGGTCTTTTGCTTCCATATATGGTGGAATCAAAAAATCACCCAAAATTGCTGAAATGTCATGCGGCCATGTATCCTCTCACAAGATTTTGCTTCCTACGAATGTGCAGAAGTCAAATCTCACTCCGACGTGCATGCCTGCCCTCTGGTCACCTAGAGCTGTGCACATGTTGTCGTTTTCCCTACCAGAATGCCTGTCTCCTCCCCCCCGTCCTGGTAGGATCCCAATACTGGAGAGTAGTTACATCAGCAAAACTAAATTATTTTCAGAGAAAAGGAATGGGGCAGGAATATTTCTTTGCATGGTTGTACAGACTGGGTTTGCATTTTAAAATGCGTATCAAATCGCTCCAAGAACATTGGATAGGGAGGTGTGGGTGTTTGATAGTATTAAAAGTACTGTTGCTGAATGTCAACTGTTCAGATTTAAGCTGCATTTTGCAATTGACTGATGGTGAATTTGTCAATGACAATGGTGTTCAAGTGTTATTCCAGATGTTTTGAGATTGCACCGAAGAAGCCTAATACCAATTGTACTATATTTGCTTTCTTGGCATTGTTTTTGAAATTGAGATTCCAAAAAGGCAAGAAGAAATGAAGATCCAAATATGCTCAAACATACACTGCTACTGTGTTACTTTTAAAATCTGGGGTAAATAGCATAGCCATGATGGTGCAGTGGTTCGAATGCAGTACTGCAAGCTACTACTGCTGACTGCCAGCTGACTGCAATTTGGCAGATCCAATCTCAGAAGGCTCAAGGTTGACTCAGCCTTCCATACTTCCGAGGTGGGTAAAATGCGGACCTAGATTGTTGGGGGGAATATGCTGACTCTGTAAACTGCTTAGAGAGGATTGTAAAGCACGGTGAAGCGGTATATAAGTCTAAGTGCTATTGCTATTGCTATTCATGGGACATTAAAACTCTTTAGGATAGCAAGTGTGGGATTTTGATGCCATTAACATGTAGCTCATGTCACATGGTAACCCTAGAATATATTGCAACTATTTTGCATAGTGGTTAATGTTAAGGACACTGAACTAGAAACCAGAGGGCATACATTTTAGTCCAAACGTAGTCATAAAAGATTTTCTACAGTTGAGTTTGGAGCGGTTTACTTTGAGTTTGTATCTGTTATGTGCTCATATATTGTTGTGGTTAAAGCTGAAGTAGTCGTTCACAGGAAAGACATTGTAGCTGATGGTTTTATGGGTTAGGAAGTTTCTGAAAAACAGTGCCAAGAAAACTACAGAAACCAGTCCATCTAGTTGCTAGGAATCAAGGCCATATTTCAAGTGTCTTTTTGCCCCAAATACTGCACTTTGATGTTTGTTATGTATGTGTTGTTGGATAATGATTTGTGTTATATACAAAAGGACACACAGTGAAAAGCCTTCCTTTGAACCCTGTAATTACTTCACTTTTCTCCCCATTATTCTAGTAGTTTTTTTGATTGCCACTAAAGTATTTTTTTCTATCTAACAAAACTTGTTATTTGATAAATCTCCCAAAGATTTAAAAAAATTGTATGGTGTTACAATAGCAATAACAATAGCTCTTAGATTTATATCCTGCTTAACAATACTCTGCAGCCCTCTCTAATCAGTTTCCAAAGTCAGCATATTGTCCCCAACAATCTGGGCTTTCATTTTATCAACTTCGGAAAGATGAAAGGATTCAACCATGTCATAAAATCTATTCCCATGAGAAAATTGGAAATAATGCCTTAATATTTGAAATGTACTCTATTAAAAGCTGGAATAGTCCAAAAGAGTCATCATAAAAGCAAGCAGAGAGGAGTAAGTGAGTGAGGAGGAGTTCGGAGGGGGCAAGGGAGAAAATGGTTAGAAAATAGTTCCGAGAAACTGGTTGAATAGTACATGATATTAAATTGTTAGATGTCACAGTGCTGGCCTAAAATGCTTAGATGTGTATAAGATAATCTGGATACAGTCAACCTTGAGCCAGACAGGATTAAACTCCTGCCAGTGGGCAGAGTTAGCCTATAATACTGCATTCTAACCACTGTGCCATTACAGTTCCTCAGGAATGCAAGGAAAAAGAGAATGAAATCGACAGGGAAAAGTTATTTCCATCCAGGGTTGGGCTACTGCCTGGACATGGGGGAGGGGGGAGGAGAACACAGTGGGGTAGTGAAAACGGAGCTCCACCCCAGAGCACCCAATTTGCACTGAAAGATGTTGAAACAAAATGCAGGGCATCCTGCATAAACCACATCCACAGTGTGGTAGTAAAAATTTTGGTAGCCCTTCACTGTTTCCATCCCTTGTTCCCTTTAAGACTTTTCTTAAACCAAAAAAAGAGTTATTCTTGTGTCCTGGTCCCTAGTTTTCAAAACTTAAGCAGTTGCTTATTAGTATTTTCTGCCCGGAACAACACAGGAGGAATGTTTGTTTGTTTGTTTGTTTGTTTGTTTGTTTGTTTGTTTGTTTATGTATTTATTTATGTATTTATTTATGTATTTATTTATGTATTTATTTATTTATACCATGAATAAACTGTATAGGCCCGGGGGAGATGTCTCAATTCCCCCATGCCTGACGGCAGAGGTGGATTTTAAGGAGTTTACGAAAGGCTAGGAGGGTGGGGGGCAGTTCTAATCTCTGGGGGGAGCTGGTTCCAGAGGGTCGGGGCCTCCACAGAGAAGGCTCTTCCCCTGGGTCCCGCCAAACGACATTGTTTAGTCGACAGGACCCGGAGAAGGCCAATTACCCCCGGAAGCCGAGTAACGACGCTGAGACATGTTGTGGATTAAAAATGGGTCATTTATTGAATTTAAATAAATTTAAATAAATTTAAATAAATTTGGCTAAATTTGCATACGCCAATTTCAATATTTAAATTCAGAACAAACTAAGGACCTGCAGAGGCCAAAACTAACGGGGCGGAAATTCCTACCATAACATTCCTTGGCAACCTTGGGCAAAAACTCCCTGCTGACCCAGGTGAAGGTACCACCTTCACCTGGGTCCAGGCCACGCCCCTTCGTCGTGTGGGAGGAGTCCACCCTCCAATCCCCGTGGGAATTGGATCCGGTGATTCCCATGGACATCCTCTCTCCAATCCCCGACGTTGTTTCAACCTCTAGTTCCTGGAGAGAGGCGGTCCATCACCCTTTAGGATGCCCAAAAGGAGCATGCGCAGTTGCTTCTAATTGCCCATTTCCGCCCCTAACCTGCCAAACCCCAATGACCAAAGGGAGGCCTATACCACTAAGTGCGCCGCACCCCCTAACCAATCCAGTCCGTACCCTCAGTGTGGAATAGGCGAAAAAACAGCCGCCTCTAAAGGGGAGGCCGCAAAAAATTCCTATTCGGCCCCGAGGCGACCTCAGGAGGACACACTGGTGATAGCGGAGGGTGGGCGGGTGTTCGCTTTAAAGCCAAGCAAGGGGGAGGTCTTGTCCAGATCACCCTTAAATAGGGCGATCTGAGACCTCCCCCAACCCAACAGGCAGCGCGCCGCCCTGGCGCGCTGCCAAAAGCCGAACTTCCGGGTTACGAGGAACCCGGAAGTCCGGACTTTATGGAGCTGCCGGCAGCGTCTCTCCGGCCCCGCAGGTAATTTCGGCTGGCGCTAAACCGCCAGCCGTGCATCTCTGTGGGACCTAACCGGTTGCTGGGAATCATGTGGCAGAAGGCAGAATATCTAAAAATAAAATACAAGCTATCCATCAACTGAAACCTCAAAAAGTTAGAATGACTGCATTTGTATGGGGTTTTTTTGGTCTTCATTTATATCAAGTAACCCTCTTGTTATCAAGAGTTAACTCAGTATGAGCTCTGAATACAGTGCCTCTAACCTACCATTATTGTTGTTTGTGTGGAGATGTAAGTTAAAGCTCTCATCTTTTTTTCCCCTTTGATAAAGGAAGATCTGCACATACAGAGGGTTGTATAAATAATGTATCCACATTGTCTTGGCTAATCAAAGTTTTTCAGTATTATCCACTTATTTTACCAACTTACTCTCTTGTTTACACACAATGGATCAATACATTTAATTTATTCATCTGGTTGCTATGTTGCTCTTACTCAGTTTTTATATATATATATATATATATGTCATATGTTTAAGCTGAATTTGTATGTATGTATGTATGTATGTATGTATGTATGTATGTATATATATATATATATATATAATTAAAAAAAGAAAAGGGACATCATGCTTAGTGCAACAATATAATAATTATTTAAAAACTAAGATGCTACAATTAGGTAGTAATTGTGATCAGACATTATTAAGAAGGTAAAATACTGTACTTCCAAATACTACAATTCCTTTGCACTATTTAATTTCACATTCAAAAAGCTTTATTAGCAATGCAGTGCTGCACAAGCTCTCCTACCTACATTTTGCTAGTAATTATTTCTTTACACACACACACACACAGAGAAAGCAGGAAGAAAATTGGAATTTTTAAAAAAAGAAAAATGTTTTACAGAGGGTTTAGATCAATGTTTATTCACCTTGGAAATATGAAGATGTATGGACTTTAACTTCCAGAATTCTTCAGCTAGTATTTAAAGAATTGAAGTCCATACATTGTCAGTGTTCCAAGTAATATGTCTGCCAAAAGCAGAAATCTGAGGCAAGTAGATTTCTCAAAGAACACGTTTATTGGATACATCATATCAGCACAGCTGGTGAAAACCAATTCTAAAAGTTCCCCCTAAATTCAAAGAGCAAATATTTCCCTTCCCAGATGTCACCAGTCACACTGTCCAATGAAAACAGTTGCCAAGGTGTTTGATCACTTTTCTCCTCCTTCAAGTGCCACCTGTTGAGATGACCTTGGTTCCCACAAGAAAACTTTTTGTTTTGACTATTATAAAGCCTATCTATCCCTCCCACTTACTTCCCTTTTCAGAGTTTGTGGCAACTATGAGGCGGCACAAAGTGGCTTCAGAGTTGATACACATATTAACTAGAGCCAGGGGTGGGTTCCACTTACCTTTCATTATAAGTGCACATCATGACATTTTGTGTCCGCTCGGTGCCCTTGCGTGTGCGCACACATCCCGCCATACAATTCTACTTATGCACATGCGCAGAAGGAAATTTCAAGCCAAAACATAGATGAGAAACCATCCAAACAAGGAAAAAAGCATTGATTCTACTTCTGCACATGAGCAGAAGGACATTTAAAACTGAAAAAAATATGGCGGCATGCACAGATCTGGAAAGACGGCACCGGAGTCATCACATTTAAATTGCATCATCAGTGGGCTGCTACTGGAATGCCCACACTGACCTAGAGCCTATCTTCAAGTTGCCAAATTTGAGAGACACTGTTCTAGATGAAGGAAGTAACCTCCTCAACTCTTTCTTTGGCTCTGTCTTTGTTAAGAGCAATAGCTCATCCCCCAACTTCATCAATCACACCTCAAACTCCCTCAACGACCTAACCCAAGTAGATTTCATTGAAGATCGAGTTGAAAAAGCATTACGTGTCCTTAAACCTTCTCTATCAGTTGGACCAGACGGTCTATATGCTTACTTCCTAAAAGAACTTTCTTCTGCAACAGCTGAACCACTAAGCA
This sequence comes from Erythrolamprus reginae, assembly GCF_031021105.1. NCBI lineage: Eukaryota > Metazoa > Chordata > Lepidosauria > Squamata > Dipsadidae > Erythrolamprus > Erythrolamprus reginae. Next base: position 42,565,196 of record NC_091954.1, on the reverse strand, counting down.
TAATTTTTGAAAAATCCTTCAGAACCAGCACACTTACGAAGCTATGGTCAAAAGCAATGGTCATCCCCATCTTCAAAAAAGGAGAGCCCTCTCTTATCGATAACTACAGACCAATATCATTATGCTGCATCCCATGCAAAGTCATGGAATCAATTATAAACAAATCAATTACTCTCCATCTAGAAACTAATAATTTGCTCTCTAACAAACAAATTGGATTCAGAAAAAAACTATCTTGGAACCTGCAGCTACTCCACAGCAAAAGTATATGGACAACTCATCTAGATCAAGGGAAATCTATAGATGCAATTTATATCGACTTCTGCGAAGCCTTTGATTCAGTGGTCCATGACAAATTACTCCTAAAACTCAAAACCTATGGCATCTCAGGATCCCTCCACAGCTGGATTTCAGCATTCCTCTCAAACAGACAGCAAGTGGTCAAAATAGGAAGCACCATATCCACCCCCGTCCCAGTTAAAAGCGGTGTTCCCCAAGGTAGTGTACTGGGACCAACGCTCTTCATTCTCTACATCAATGACCTTTGCGATTACATCACAAGCAACTGTGTCCTCTTCGCCGATGATGTAAAACTCTTCAACACCACCGATAACACAACTACTCTCCAAAAAGACCTGTGCTCTGTTTCTGAGTGGTCTAACACATGGCAACTCCAAATCTCAACTAGCAAATGCTCTGTCCTACACATCGGGAAAAAGAATCTGAACTCCAAATACGAACTGAATAATCAAATTATCACAGATAACCCCCACTCGGTTAAAGACCTCGGTATACTAATAACAAAAGATTTAAGTGCCAAAGCCCACTGCAACAACATAGCCAAGAAGGCTTCAAGAGTTGTAAACCTAATCCTATGTAGCTTCTGCTCTGGCCATCTCTCACTACTTACCAGAGCTTACAAAACTTTTGCCAGACCCATCCTCAAATACAGCTCATCTGTTTGGAACCCATATCGCATCTCAGACATTAACACCCTTGAAAATGTCCAAAGATACTTCACCAGAAGAGCCCTTCACTCCTCCATTCGAAACAGAATACCCTACGAGACTAGACTTTCAATCCTGGGCCTAGAAAGCTTAGAACTAAGATGCCTTAAACATGATCTAAGTAATGCCCACAAGATCATATGCTGCAATGTCCTGCCTGTTGGCGACTACTTCAGCTTCAAGCACAACAACACAAGAGCACACAACAGATTTAAACTTAATATTAACCGCTCCAAACTTGACTAAAATATATGACTTCAGTAACCGAGTTGTCGAAGCGTGGAACTCATTACCAGACTCCATAGTGTCATCCCCAAACCCCCAACACTTTACCTTTAGATTATCCATGGTTGACCTATCCAGATTCCTAAGAGGTCAGTAAGGGGAGAGTACAAGTGCACTAGAGTGCCTTCCGTCCCCTGTCCTATTGCTCTCCTATATCTCCTATACCTTTCCTCTATTCCTATATCTCTTCTATTCTTTCATTGATATGTTTTATTCCTATATCTTCTCTTCTATTCTTTCTTAGATATATTTTACTATGAGTATACCCACTAAAACCCTCATTGTGTATTGGACAAAATCAATCAATAAAGTTCCCCCAGATTTGTATTGGGCACAGGGATTTAGCACTCCAAGAAAATGAAAATGACAAATTCTATGTCTGAGCCTTTATTTCCCATTGCTTCACATATATTACATATACACCTTATGGTCCTTCCCTAGTACTATCACTGTTGGAAATGGATCATGCCAGCACACTGCTATTGCCTTTTGAAATTCCTGCAGCTTCTAAAGCTGGTCTTCAAACACTTCTTCAAGCACTGTGTGGGACCATGCTGATATGGTGAGAACCCATGAATTCAAAGCTGAAGAAAAGCAAGCACACTTTCCAAGGCGAAAGTAGACTTGAATCAAAAGTCAGCGAATGGTTCCTCTTTCTAGTATACCATTTTCTTAATATTGCTCAAGAAAAAAATAAGTTCATTAGCACAAGAATGGGTTACAACTGCAAAAAGATCATGCACTGGAATTGTACTGCCATTCGAAAGATCCCACAAGAATGTCAATGTTCATGACAAAGTCTTTTTTCCTTAAGAAAAATGTACAACAATATTTGGGGTAATTTCAAAGGAAGGCAAAACAGAATGTTTCATGTTCCTTGTGGATGCAGTCTACCTTGAAATTATGCAGTTATTTGAAATTATACCCATTTTATATTGTTGGTAAGTGATATTTGTTTGTTTGCTTATTACCACTCTCAAAGGCATGATAAGTCTTTGAAAGAAGAATATTTAACTTCATGAGCTGGAATCATCAGTCGTAGTAAGCTCTCTAGCTTAATAGCACAGCCTCCAAGGCATGTATCTTCTGCAAAGCCGTTCAATCACAGCAACTGCCTTTAGCTGAGATACTCCGAATGTATACTGTGCAATAAATTAGGACAGAATCAATCCTTTAGATTCCATTATGCCAATTGACATTTAGAACAATAGAATTCGCTTTAGCTTAGTCACTCAACCAGAACTAAGCTTTTGAAATGAAGAGAATTACTTGTTTTTATTTTCAAGTTTTGGTTTTTCAGTTTCTCAGTTTTCCAATTGCCCTGGAATCCCAGAATAAAACCTTAGGAAACTTGGGAGATGTCAAGAAATCAATATCTTTCCCATCTGGGACATTTACACCTGTGAAGGAGATGCAATCCTTGAAAGAATTCTTTTTCTTTAGTTAAAAAAAAGGAACCTGAAAGGGAAGTACCTCATTTTAAGTGTTAAAATATTAAATCAGGAACCAGGTGATATCTGAAGCAAGTTGCTTCAGAGGACTCTGTTCTGGGGCAAGAAAGAAAAAGGACAAAATACAGTTGAAGCCAGTATATAATTGCATTTGCATCAATAGTGGGATTCACATTTTTTTGCTACTGACTTGGTGGGCATGGCTTGGTTGGATTACCAGGGGAAGCATACTGTAAAATCTCCCTTCCCACCCAACTCCACGGGAAGGTTACTGTAAAATCTCCATTCCCTCCCCACTCCAGGGACAGATTACTGCAAAATCCTCGTCTCTTCAGGGTCAGCTGTGACTCAGGAGGTATATAATAGATGGTGGCGGGGCCAGTCAGAGGTGGTGTTTACCAGTTCTTCGAATTATTCAAAATTTCCACTACCAGTTCTCCAGAACTGTTAGCGCTTGCCCACTCTTCCATGGGCCAGTTCCAAATAGCCTGGTAGTGCTTCATGGCCTAGGCCTTGTAGACCAATAATTTAGTTGTCAAGGGCCTGAGCATCTTCAGTGCATCCTTAGTATTCCAGGCAAAACTGCAAAAGCTATGCAAAACTCCTCCTGGCCATTGTTTCTGCCTACTTATTGAGCCGAGATGAGAAACGATGAAAACTCCAGCAAATGTGCTTTTTCCGGGGGAAACACACCTCAGTAAGATCAAAGATTATGCATTCCTGGCATTAATCAGATTATGCAATAATAGCCACTTTATCTCACTTGCATTAAGTTGATTTTTCCCACATTGGTCATTTCTTTCTTTCTGGTCACAATCCCTTGATCCAAGACTCAACAATATTGATGACAATTAATGACAATGACCAATACAGTTTCTATCCCATGCACAGGTCTGAACTCTTTTGCTTCCCAGCATGTTTTACTTATAATGATGATGATGATGATGATGATAATAATAATAATAATAGTAAATCAATTAATCCATAGACATCAAATGGAGCTTGGAGGTTGGTAAGCATCAAGAATAGGATGTGTAAATACAGTGACCACGTTGAAGACCCAGTTTCTAGAACAAAGGTTTAAGAAGACAATTTGGAAGCATTTGGAAAATAATGCCGTGATTGCAAAGATAGGTTTTCTACAAACAAATCATGACGGATTAACTTCATTGTTGCAGCAGGACATGGTTCTTTTTTGAATGGGAGGTATATTGTTTTACAAAGGTAGCAATTGACAGAGAAAAGCAAGCCAATGGAAGGTTTTATTTATTTATTTATTTATTTATTTATTTATTTATTTATTTATTTATTCATTCAATTTTTATGCCGCCCATTTCCTTAGACTCAGGGCGGCTTACAACATGTTAGCAATAGCACTTTTTAACAGAGCCAGCCTATTGCCCCCACAATCTGGGTCCTTGTGTAGGTCCTTTATATTTTTTACTGTATATATTTTATTTTATTTTATTTATTTGTTTGTCAAAATATGTATGAGATAATAAGTATGGTATGATCATAAACAAAATCAAAGTAGGTATAGATAGATTTGGAGAATACGACACTACACAATGGTGTAGTGAAACTATTTACAAGTATGTACAACACAATATCAGTGTAGGTCTTCTCCTATAGCAGTGATGGTGAACCTTTCTTCTTTCGGGTGCCAAAAGCATATGCGTACATACTGTCGCACCTGCGCAAGTGCCTACACCCATAATTCAAAGCTTGGGGAGGGCAAAAATTGCTACCCCTGTGTCCCCCTCCCCCCCGGAGACCCTCTGGAGGCCAGAAACCACCCATTTCCCAACTTCTTGTGGACTGGAGAGGCCTGTTTTTCACCCTTCCAGGGCTCCAGAGGGCAAAAATGGGGAGGGCAAAAATGCCCTCTCTATCCCATGAGAGTCCCTCTGGAAGCCAAAAATGCCTTCCGAGAACTTCTGTGTGAGCCAAAAATCAGCTGGCCTGTGTGCATATGTGTGCTGGAGCTGAGCTAGGGCAACAGCTTGCATGCCAGCAGATATGGCTCCATGTGCCACCTGTGGCACTCGTGCCATAGGTTTGCCATCACTGTCCAATAGTCTCCTTGCCAGAAACTATTGTAGCTTTCCTGCTTCCTCCACTTTTCTGTCCATCCCCTTCCCCCACTTTTTACAAGATAAAGACTGAAGAGAATGAGCCAGGAATATTGTAGTGTGCTCTTGTGACTTGACCTCCTACTAGAAGCAACTAGACTTTCTTGATTTTTCTTTGAAGATGTTTTGCTTCTTATCCAAGAAACGTCTTCCATTCTGACAAAATAGTGAGGAATATTCCTTGCAGACAGCTGGACATTTGCATCCTTTTAGAGGGTTGTTGAAGCACTTGGAGGTTTATCTGTGTCCTCAGGGTCAGCTGAGTTGTGCTTTGGGTTCCTGTAGTCTGCAACTTTTTTTCTTTTGGAAATCCATTCCTACTCCCATACCATTCAAAAATATTGATCCCAAATTGTATAGCTAGAAATCTATAGAAATTCTCTTTTGAATCCTTCTTGGATGAGAAGCAAAATGTCTTCAAAGAAAAAAGAAAGGAAGTCCAGTTGCCTCTTGAAAAAAGCACCTTTGGGATAACAATGGCCTGGATTACTGAGAATCTGAATCTCTACAGATGTCCCCCGAGAATAACTCATTCAAAGATTTATTGCTTTTTCATTGGGAGAAAAACTTCTCTCAGAGTCTTCCTCCAGGTCTTTCCCTGGAGGCTAGGCTTCACCATAATACCTTATGCCACCAGACTTGCAATTTTGGGATAGACAATTTATAATTTTGGCGTCTTCTTTCTGATCTAAGCATAATACATAAAATTACATATCTGCTATATTGTCCTACCTCTCAATGAGTACTTCAGCTTCAACCACAACAATACACAAGCACATAATAGATTCAAATTTCTGTTAAACTGTGCCAAAGTTGACTACAGAAAATGCGTCTTCAGTAACACAGTAATTAAAGCCGGGAAAGCACTACCTGATTCTGTGGTTTCTTTCCCCAAACCCCAAAACTTTACCCTTAAACTGTCTGCTATCAAACTTACCCCATTCCTAAGAGGTCCTTAAGGGGTGTGCATAAGTGCACCAGCATACCTACTGTCCCTGCTATAATGTTCCTTTCATACATGTCTGTGGTGAAATCCATTTATTTCGCTACCGGTTCTGTGGGTGTGGCTTGGTAGGCATGGCAGGAGAAGGATACTGCAAAATCCCCATTCTTTGTTCACTCCAAGGGGGAAGGATATTGCAAAATCTCCATTCCCACCCCACTATAGGGCCAGCCAGTGGTAGTATTTGCTGATTCTCCAAACTACTCAAAATTTCTGCTACTGGTTCTCCAGAATTTTTGCTACTGGTTTTCTGTTAGAACCTGCTGGATTTGCATCCATTTCATGTATTCATGAATTTGCATCCATTTCATGTATTCATAATTATGTTTATACTTATATCTGTTATCTAATGCATGTCTGATGAAAACAAATAAACAAACAGCCAATATCGTCTTTCCGTTCTATGGTCTTGGGTGAAAAACCACCATCTGCAGTTCTGGTTCCTTTCTTCCTATTCTTGGGTGTTGGGTGGATTTCTTGCCTTCCTGAATCTTCACTTCTCTTTTTCCAAAGAAGCTTGCCCTGGATCTTTCTTCTCCCTCCTCAACAACTACTCTGCACATTTTTTTTCTCCAACCACTGTGTATATTCCATGTACAAACTTTTGCATCTGCCCCTTCTCTCTCTCCAACTTTTAGCTAGACTGATAGCATGTATTCTATATTTCTATTTTGGTACAGGATATACCTGGGTAGATTAGGAGAACCCTCTATGCTTTAGTAAAGAACGTTCTGATGATATTCTATTCTGCAAGTTAATAAAAGTGTGCCAATATTTTATTTTTATGGAATCGATTTTTATGCACCTCTCTCCTACTAAATTAAAAACAGTAGGATAAAAATAAGAAAGAAAGAAATAAGAATTCAGCCATTGAAACTTTCTGCTAGTTCTGGAATCCTTGTAATGATCTGCCTGGAACTACACTGGAGGCTTCAGCAAGTCCATTCCAACAGAATTATTTCAGAGAGTGAGTCAGTTTTTTCCTTTTATTCAAAACCAATTAAAATAAATGGAGAAATTTACACTGATAAATGAAATTCCATTATCTAAGACCATTCTCTCTAATTAGAGTAACTCTGCTTTCATATTTGTGCAGTAGACTGCTCTGAGCGGAAAGAACCAGCTCTACGGTGCAGCAAAAGATAGAATTAAATCATTAAAGAACATAAAAGAAGATAATATAAAGGGGCAATGTTCCAGAATAGGATAAAAAAAGCTGACCTAAGCAATGATAACAACATATGTTGTAATTCTACAACAGCCAAAGGATAGATTTTTTTTTAATCGGCCAAGTGTAATTGGACACTTAAGGAAGTTGTCTTGGTGCATATGCTCTCAGTGTACATAAAACAAAAGGTAAGTTCATCAAGAATCATAAGGTACAACACTTAATGATAGTCTGGGTACATATAAGCAGTCAAATCATATTAGGAACCAGTCAATATAAATTGTTAGGATACAAGCAACAAAGTTACAGACATTTGTGGGACTAAATGGTTGATGAGAAAATGCAGACTTAAGAAATAGTTTGACAGTGTTGAGGAAATTATTTGTTTAGCAGAGTGATGGCACTCAGGAAAAAACTGTTCTTATGTTTAGTTTTTCTGGTGCGCAGTGCTCTATAACATCGTTTTGAGGGTATGAGTTGAAGCGGTTTGTGTCTAGGATGTAAGGTGTCTATAAATATTTTCACAGTCTTCTTTTTGACTCATGCAGTATACAGATCTTCAATGGAAGGCAGATTGGTAGCAATTGTTTTTTCTGCAGTTCTAATTATCCTCTGAAGTCTGTGTCTGTCTTGTTGGGTTGTAGAACCAAATCAGACAGTTATAGAGGTGAACATAACAGATTCCATAATTCCTTTGTAGAACTGTATCAGCAGCTCCTTGGACAGTTTCTGCTATCTTAGTTGGGCAGGAAGAACATTCTTTGTTGTGCTTTTTTTATGACTCTTTGATGTTAGGTGTCCATGTTAGATCTTGTGATATGTTTGAACCTAGAAATTTGAAGGTCTCTACTGTTGATACTATGTTGTCTAGTATTGTAAGAGGTGGAAGTATGGGTGGGTTTCTCCTAAAGTCTACCATCTTTTCTACAGTTTTGAGTGTATTCAGTTCCAGATTACTCTGGTTGCATCACAAGTTTAGTTGTTCAACCTTCTGTCTGTATGCAGAGTCATCATTATCTCGACTGAGTCTGATCACTGTTGTATCATATGCGAACTTCAGTAGTTTAACAAGTGAATCATTTGTATACAGAGAGAAGAGAAATGGAGAGAAAACACAGCCGAGGTGTGTGTGTTCCTGTGCTAATTTTACAGGTATCTGGTGTGATTCTGTTTAGCTTCTCCTGCTGCTTGCTGTTGTTAGGAAGTTTATGATCCACTTACAAGTGTGTTTACGTACCGTTAGTTGGTTCAGCTGGTTAGTTGGTTAGAAGAGTGTCTGGACTGATGCTATTGAATGCTAAAGTAAAGTCTACAAAGAGAACCTTGCGTACGTCTTTTGATATGTTGTAGTTGGATGTAGTTTAGATGGTCACACTATATTTAGTTATTTATTATTTATTTATTTATTGGATTTGTATGCTGCTCCTCTCCGAGGACTCGGGGCGGCTCACAACATATCAAGAAACATAACAATACATCTAGAATCCAATTAATATGACTGAAAAAAACCTTTAAAAGTTCTAATATAATTTTTTAAAAAACATTCATTACCATTCACTCTGCAAAACACACTAAAACACTCGTTGGTCGGGGGGAGGGGAAATCTATATAACAGAAAGGATATCAGGAATCAGATTGAACCAAACATTACTATATCACTATGTTGTCTATCTTGTATTGTAGTATGCTTAACATAATATAAGGATAAAGTAGAGAGAGAAAATATAAAAACACATTAGGACAGGAACGGTAGGCACAAAGGTGCACTTATGCACACCCCTTACACACCTCTTAGAAAAGGGGAGAGGTCTATTGTAGATAATGTAAGGTTGAAGATTTTGGGATTGGGATTGTTCAATGAGGCATTTGTTAAGTGAGTTCTTTCCCATTTTACAATCTTTAATGCTCCAGTTGCTGCAGTTCATAAACTAGCAACAATAATTTGTTGAGTTAATCTGGCTTTCCCATTGACTTTGTTTGTAAGAAAGGGATCACAGGACCTTGGGAAACAGCAACTGCCATAAATATGAACCAGATGTCAAGCACCTGAATTTTGATCGCATGACCATGGGAATGCTGCAAAGGTCATAACTGTGAAAAATTGTCATAAGTCAAATGTTTCAGGGCCATTGTAATTTTAAATGGTCACTAAATTAACTGTTGTAAATTGAGGGCTGCCTGTACTTTTCTTTGCTCTAGTTACTATTTTAAAACATGTTACTGTTAAATATCATCTTCAGTTTTAGAACTTTCCAGACAAGAGTTTTCCAATTCACCTTTCACATTTAAAATTGAAACAGAGAGAGATTTGATGCATATAATATCTTATTAATGTTTTAACCATAAAAGTTCTGCAGCAGCTTACGGTCATTATAAAATACATTCTATAAACAAAAGAAAATAAAAATAATTTAGAATTTTATTAAGAAATCTCCTACATTGACCAAGAGTTCAAACTCACTGTCTGTTCTCAAATAGATACCTCCCAAGAATCATTACTAAAAAATATGTCGTGATCATATATACTAAGAGATTCAGCAGAACCAAGAAGAATGATATTCTATTATTGTGCATTAGTCTTAACATGGGCAAATCTCCCCTGGAAGAGGGTTTGAAATCTGATTAAAATGGGGTTATCTAATCAATGAAGAAAACTATGGAGAAAATCTATCTTGTGATCACAAGGAGTCAAAAATAACTTGAAGGCACATAATCAGTTCTTAATCATTCATGCTGTGCTACAAGCTTCTTATGCATTTATATAAAATCCACCTCAGTAAAATTTTATGGAAAAGAAATTTATTCTTCCCCCCCCCCCCAAAGAAGAACATTTTGCCATCTTACAAGTCAAATCTGAGGTTCTTGAACTTTTTTAGGCAGAAGATTATTGAGATTCAGTGATGACATGTATGCTCAGAATTTATGGAAGGAGTAAAGCTGATACTCTGTTACACAAAATTGGAGGTTGTTTAATTTACAATAGAGTATTGAATACAAAGTAGTTTAGAACTACCTGCTGCTTTTTTAACAGAAGTGATTATAGTAGTAATCAGTTTGAAATCTCTATGTTCACCATAAGAAGCCTCACTCCAGCCTTCTAGTTAGTTTGGATCGATGTGTCAAACTCACATTGTCCTGGTGGCTTCATATGATGTATCGGGATATTTTCCCCCTTTGCTTAACTGGGCTGGGCAGGGCCAGCACATGATGTATGTGCTCCTCAGGCTGAGAGTTTGACATCCCTTTGGATAAAAGAGTGGTTTTCAAAATAGAAGGATGTTGGATTTAATTTAGAAGACCATAATCTATGATTTGGGTTGTATGCAGGGGTGGGCTATTGCCCGGACGATGGGGGGGAACGCAATGGGGTAGCGAAAATGGAGAGCCACCTCAGAGCACACAATTTGCACTGAAAGATCCTCCATAAGCCATGCCCACAGTGTGGTAGTAAAAATTTTGGTAGCCCTTCACTGGTTGTATGGTTATCTTTGGTGTGATAAAGTGAATATAGACTTTAAACTATTATTTCAGAGACTTTAAACTTATGGGTATAGAATAAATATTTAAATTTTATCACAGTTTAATGGCATGTTTTCAATTGCTGAATTGAGCTCAGTGAATCATTCGGTGTCATTATGGCATAATTGATTCCATTCAGACCATCAGAAATAATTCAATACAAGAAAGCAGCAATGTTTTCCAATGAGATTAGGCCCAATTGCTTTTTAAAATACCTTAGGTTTTTGAATTGTGTACCACACCTGAAAAAGATCTAGTCCTCCCTAAACAATGTTCATCTTGTCTACTTAAAAGTAAAAGGACTAAGACAAAAAAGTATCCTAGAAATTAAAAAATGTGCATATTGTGTTATAATGGAATTTAAGCTAATCTCAACAGGAAAAAAATGGGGTGAAAATATTTATCTCAATAGGATTAAGAACTCAGAGTAGCTTCCTTGCTCTGTCCACTCTACCACAAATTTATTGGGGAATTACCTATTCATTGTACAATGAAAAAAGTGGAATTGGACTTTTTTTTGGACTCATAGGTTTTTGTTCCAGATGTTCAGATAATACATTTTCCAGTAAATGAAAGAAACATAACTACCTTGCCTTATCCTAGATATAGCCCCATAGCCATTTCTTGTTGTTGTTGGGTTGTTGTTGTTGTTTTTTAAATACCTAGTCTTCCATCAATCACTTACAAAACAAGAGCAAAAAGATGTCCTGCAGACTTCTATTTTTTTACAATATCCAGCAGGACCTCACTGAAACCAATTAATTCTGGACATATCTAAAATGCAAATATCAGCCAACAACCTGTTTTCTGATGACAGATTTGTACCATTTCCATTGATGTATAAAAGGGGTAGCAAGGTCTCTCTTTCTTCCTTCAAAGCATCAAGATGGGCCAACTCATTAGAATCTTTTCCAACTTTATCCAGGGACCAGCTGTTCAGACAGCACAGTTGGAATTTAGCAATGGTTGGAGTTTACAAATTGCAGCCAACTGAGGAAGGGAGGAAATTTATTGTCAGTCTACCCCAAATGTGCTGACAGGGATTGTATTTGTATCTGCTGTATAAGGAGTTTTAAAATAAATAAATAATTTAAAAAACAAAACAAAGCTTGCTTTGGATTCCTTCTAGTGCAATAGAATCACTTCAAATAATTTCCCTTTTCAGGAGAAGAGCACTGAATACAGAGCAACAGATGTAAAAAAATTGACTGCAACAAATCAGGAAGTCTGACTTAATTTCAGATCTAGATGTTATTATAGATTAGATTAAATGTTCACAAACAAATCTAAAGCTCTACAATTTCAGGCAGGAAGTCCAAAGAGAATGGGCTGCATAAATATTAAATTTATTGTTGTATATTTTTCAATATCATCATCATCTTTTAGAATGGATTTAGTAGCAACTTCTGGTCTGCTTCCTCAATAACATAGAAGACTATAAAAGTATGAATAATGACAGGGATTAGATGAATTTATGAAGGAATTTCAGTAATGCCACATATTTTGGGTGATGACACAAATAAGTGGAATATAGCACTCATTTCCATTATAGTGTTAAGTTTTTCATTTAACAACATTTTTCATTAAGATTTATTGAACAGCTACAATGTTTGGCTTTACTTTGCTAAACCATAAACCAGTACCTACAAATCCAAACAACTGCATTAACATACTACATTTAAGAAAACTAAAAGAAAACTAAAATGCTCTTTAATGTGTTGTATAACTATTTTTGATATCTTCAAAGTGTTGTTTCTTGATAACCAATAATGACAGAAGGTTATTTGGGTTTCCTAGAAATATATTTTAGATTACAGAAAGCTGTAGTGGATGTATCTTTAATGCTATCCAACCTTGATCTTTTATTCACTTAATCAGGTGGACATAATATTATCGAACCACAGATGTATCAGCTTTATGCTTATGCTATTTATAATAGCATAAGCATAAATCTGGAACTTGGAAGAAAGCTGCTCTGAAGAAAAAGAAATAAAGTATTAAGGGCCAAAGGAGATAAACTCATATTTAACATTTTTATTTAGTTATAAATTATATAATATAAAATAAAAAATAGAAGAGCAGTGGGTAGGAAAAGGGAAAAGAGAAGTGGGGAAGGATAAGAAAAAAAGAAAGAAATACTGACTTTCATCTCTCCTTTTGCAGTAAAATAAGGCAATAACATCAAATCACAACTCTTTCTTTTTTCATAATAATACGAATAAACCATTTCTGTAAAGGTCTATCAATCTACTTGGTAAAACCCAAAATCAAAATTTTCTTCTTTTCCATTTCAAGCATGATGTTAAGAAGCAATCTTCAAGTAGAAATAAAAGTAGTTACATTCTTTTCTTTAATCAAAGTAGTCAATTTTGCCATTTCAGCCAACTCCATCAATTTCTGCAACCATTTGTCCATAGAGACTAGTTGATACCCTCCTGATAAATTCTTTTCCTATCTTTACAAAGGGGAGAAAAAGCTTGCACAGTAACTTGATCACCGGGATGAATGCGCTTCACAGGTGACCAGGAATACCTGCTCTATAAAAGTTATTTTAGGTATGCAGTGAAGATGCTTCTCTTTTTCTTTTTCCTATTGATTACTTTCCTAGATCAGTCTGAGCTGAGAGAGAAGATTGTAGAAAATATAAAGGTATGGGAGGATCCAGTCACAAACCTACCTTGTTCATAAATGGGGAAATTTTAGCAGCCAGGGGCATCAGTCAAAATGTAATACAAAGTTGTAATTGAACTTCTTTGTATCACTGACTTTGTTTCTCCTTTTCACTCAATTCATGTCTTGACTGTTGTCAAAAATGAAAATGAGCTGATTCCTTGCCTACACAAATTGCATGCTTAATACACAACCGAGCAAATACTTCCTAGCAACGCCTGCCAAAAACAAATCAAACAAAACACTCATTTTTTTAAAGTTCAAGCAGTCTAATTCTTATATAAATGCATTGGAAACTCATGCATGTTTTTTTTCTCTTTAGAATGCGGGATAATTTCTTTTTCATGTTTTCCTGGAGATATAATATCTGTCACGGAGATACAGATGATTATTTGAAGCATTAATAACACTTGCCAGCTGATGACTCCAGAAAATAAAAGTACTTATTTTTTCTAATACAAATCACTTTAAAATATTCATAGATCATAATACTGGTCGAGAAATTTAATCACTGAATAGGTTAATGGACTTGCAATACATCAGGATATTAAAATAACTCCCTAGGCGTTTTAAGTTGATCAGCTGGAAACCTTTCAGCCTTTTTTTTAAAGGTTGTGCTGCAGAAATATGTTAAGTGTCACTTGATAACTTTGTGTGTGTGTGGGGGGTTAAAGTAAATTTTAAAATAAGCTGCTGAATATGCAGGGATATTAAAATAAAAATGGATTCGTTTGAAGTGTGCATTTTTAACTTTAGGAAGTTCATGTTTAGATCTCTGCAAAGTTAACTTTGGATTCCGTACTAGTTGTCCTCGACTTATGTCCATAGTTGAGCCCCAAATTTTAGTTGTTAAGCAAGACAGTTAAGTGAGATTTGCCCCATTTTATGACTTTTTGGCTGCAGCTATTCAGCAAATCACTGCAGCTGTTACATTAATCATATAGTTCTTAATTGAATCTGGCTTTCTCCATTAACTTGTCAGAAGCCTTCCGGGAATGTTACAAATGGTTAATCATATGACCCTGGGACAGTGCAACAGATGTAAATGCCAGTCGGAGTGGGTTCTAAATTTTTTTACTACCGATTCTGTGGATGTGGCTTATTATGTGGGTGTGGCTTGATGGTCATGTGACTGTATGGGCATGGCTTTGTGGTCATGTGACTGGGTGAGTGTGACCAACTCAATGTCACTCATGTCAAGGGGTGCCTTGCCTGGTCCTCCCCCCAGTCACTCCTTGTCACACCAGGACTCAAAGTATCTATTTCTGTAAAAATGTTGTTCACCTTTTTCAACTTTATTATCTACATACTATAGATATACTTTCATTGACCATTGAAAGGAGGAAATGGCTCACATGCTTTGCCCAAGAGAGTGATAGGCAACAGGCTTTTAAAGAGCTGACAGAGTGGAAACTGAACAAAGAGAGAAGCAACCTAAAACTAAGCAGAAACTTCCTCACAATGAAACCAATTTGGTGCAGAAATTCACTGCTCAAAAAAATAAAGAGAACACTCAAATAACACATCCTAGATCTGAGTGAATGAAATATTCTCATTGAATACTTTGTTCTGTACAAAGTTGAATTTTCTGACAACAAAATGAAATTGACTGTCAATCAGTGTTGCTTCGTAAGTGGACAGTTTGATTTCACAGAAATTTGATTTACTTGGAATTATATTCTGTTGTTTTAAGTGTTCCCTTTATTTTTTTGAACAGTATATTTCAGTCATAATTTCACATATAAAACAACCATTTATGTAATACAACTTGCATATTGTTCAAAACAGTAATTAGTATTATGGCTGATGTTTGACAGCAAGTCTAAACATCAAAGATCATAAGAGTCCTTCTTTCTCTGTGTACAAAGCATCGCATACAAGGAATAGTATATTAAACTGGACTTATGCAACCAGATGTATAAAATAAATACATATACAGTATATTTATGCTCTGGACTATAGACAATGAATGCATTTAAATCCGTGAAAACTATGTGGCAGCCCTGGGCAAAAGAAATTAGAAAAATCAATCTAGGTGTAGGGACAATGTAAAATATTAATACATGATAAATAATGGAACAATTAAAAATAATAGCATAGGAATGTTTCTCTCTCTCTCTCTCTCTTCCTTCCTCTTTCTTTCTTTCTTTCTCTTTCTTTCTCTCTCATTCTTTTTCTTTCTTTCTTTCCCTCTTTCCTCTTCCTCTCTCTCTCTCTCTTTCCTTCCTTCTTTCTTTCTTTCCCTCTGAGGCCCAGATGAGTCAAGGAACTGCAGGGAGCTTCCTACGTGTTGCACCCAGTTCCACCCCCTCCTGGCCTTTGCCCATGCCTCCATGCCATTTTCAGCTGCCTACCTCTTTGGCTGGCTGGCTGGCTGGCCTTGCCAGAGAATGTCTGTCTTAGTATGAGATCACTGGCTCAAGTTTCCAGTCATCATCGATGCAGCAGGAAAAGGTAATGGTAGAAAAACAGGGCAGCAACAGGGGAATGAAGTGGTGGCAGGAAGGGCACTTCAGGAGATGCTAGCCAGTGGCAGGAGGGGCCACTGGCCTGGAAAGTTTCTAACCACATGGCTGCTTTCCAAACTGCCCTTCACCCCCCATCTCCGCTGCCATGGTTCCAATGTCAGTGGCTTCAGGAAGCGCTGGCAGGCAGAGAGAGGAACCAGTCCAGGAAGCTTTGTAGCTATGTGGCTGCAAAGGTTGTCAAGCTGCCCCCTGCCCATCTCTGCCACCACAATTGCAATGCCAGTGGCTTTGAGAGACACTGGCTTGGAGAAGAGGGGGGACAGGCTAGCAGAAGTGTGTATGCAGGAGTCCATTGGATGCACATGGCAAGGGTGAGGGGACTGGTTCAGAAAACCATGCCAAATTTCTGTTAATGGTTCTTCCGAACCAGTCTGAACCCAGCACTGATGCTAATTGACAAATGCCCAAATTTCAATCATGTGACCATGGGGAAGCTGCAAAGTCACAATTATGAAAAACATTCATAAGTCACTTGTTCCATTGTAACTTTGAATGGTCATTTACAAATGGTTCTAAGTTGAGGGCTATGTATAATGGAAGATTTGAAGAAATGAAGTTTTGTTGTAAAATTGTCAAATAAGAGAAATGTTCAGCTTTTACAAGACAATAGCAATAGCATTATAGCATTTAGACTTGTATACCACTTCACAGTGCTTTACAGCCTCTCTAAGCAGTTTACAGAGAGGAAGCATATTGCCCCAAAAATCTGGGTCCTCATTTTACTGACCTTGGAAGGATGGAAAGATGAGTCAACCTTGAGCCTAATGAGATTCGATCTGACAAACTGCTGGCAGCAATGTTCTCTCTAACCTGTGCAGCGCACTAGGGTGCAGGCAAATCCCAAAGATGGGGCAGCGTTTTCCAAGCACATGCAGAGCTGGTGCCATTTCTTCCTGCCTGACAGCTGATTCACCCCTCCCAAGCTGTCAGCAGGGGAGAAACCCCCGGCTTCTCCGGCTCTGTGTGGGGCTGCTGACGTGCGCGCCCACTTCCCCTGTGACCTCAGAAGAAAGCAGAAGATTGGGGTGGGGGGGCTTATGGAGGTCAGCCCCCTCGCACTGAACAAGGCCACCCTGTGGGCTTTCTCGAGCATTTGGATACACAGAGCACCGAGGGATGCCCTTCCGCTTCCCCTTAGCTGCCGTCACATTCTCCATATCACTTGCCTGGCAGAGGATGTTTCTCGCGGGGTCCCTGCCAGTGCCACCACCAGTTTGTATGGGGAAGGTTAGTCGCCATGGGCATCTGAAATGGGAGTGCTGCCAGCAGGGACCCCGCGGGAAATGCCTGCCTCTGGGCAAGTGACATGGGGCGTGCGGTGGCAGCTGAAGAAAAACAGGTGTGTGTCGGTGCTCTGTGTATCCAGATGCTTGAGAAAACCCATGGGGCAGCCTTGATCGGTGCGAGGGGGGTCACTCCATCAGCCCCATCCCAATCCTGCAGTCCAAATGAAAAAGGGAGATCAAAGTGAGAGAAAAACAGTATCACCTACTACATATCTTATTATAATCAATCAATAGATCATCAATTACTAAATTCATATATCTAAATAGAAAAAATAATTAAAGTTAAAAAAGAGCAAACAAAACAATACTCCAAGCTTAATCAACCCTTCTCAAACTCCAATTTCTTTAATCTAAGCAGAACTTTGAACCAAACACTTTTCTTTTTTATTTTTTGTATCCCCTTTTAATCCCCCTTTCCATTTTATTCTTTATTCTTTGGATCAAACTTTGGACACTTGACAACCTAGTTATGATGGTGGCAACATCTTTTGGGATCTTCTGACCAGCATTTGCAGGGATTCACTTAAAGACTGTGGCAAGAAAGGTGGTAAAGTGAGGCAGAACTCACTTAATAACTGTCTTACTCAGGAGATAGAAACATTGGCCTCCATTGGGTCAGAAGAGAAGTCTGACCAGTGCACTCTTTTAGAAGCAGATCAGCAGATCTGTCCAGCAGATCAGCAGATCAGTCCATTTTGAAGCTCCACAAAAAACATCTAGTGGGGATAGTAGGTTGTCCTCGACTTACAATGGTTCATTTACTGACTATTCAAAGTTGCAACGGCCCTGAAAAAAGTGGCTTCTGCACCCTTTTCACACTTAGGACCTTCGCAGCAGCCTGATGATCACAGGAGCAAAACTTTGCTGCCGTTTCATATTTATGACCGTTGCTGTGTGTCCTGAGGTCATGTGACTCCCTTTTATTTCTAACCGATTCATGCCCAGGCATGAAAATGTGCTGCTCAGACATTATACTTTTCCGCCCACACTGGAAAAAAAATTAGAGGGAACATTGGCTGGCAGCCGGTGATTAGCAGAAGTAGCTTTCGGTACTGCATTCTAACCACTGCACCACTGCATTTCCCACCAATAATCAATAGCTTAGCACATTTTTTAACTCCTCATTTGATTTCTAACTTGTATTTTTGACTCTTCTAGCTTTTTTACCATTGTTCAATTCACAGGATATTGCTGCAAAGTGTATTCTGCAGAGGTGGTTGCTCACTTTGAGTTTTAATTAAAAACTAAAAAATTCTTGGACACCTAAGATTAAGTGTTACTTTTTGCATGAAACAAACCTGCGTATCATTTTAAACACAACACTCTTTATTTCAAAGGACATTTTGAAGAGAATTTAATATTTAGATACGGTTGGAGTTAACTGTCGGGAAGACAACTTACTGGCAACTTACAATGAATATTTCCTTTTATTCTTGTTGTATCTACTTACATATTTGTATTAGTTTTATATTTTTAATATTGTCAAATGGCTAAATCAATAATGATTATCCTATTCTGTCCTGTCCCATCCTGTTCCATCCCATCCTGTAATGTTCTGTCCCATCCTGTCTCACTCCACCCCACCCCACCCCATCCAACATCTTTTAATATTTATAGTATGCATACTGAAATTTATTAAGGCTAAATCAAGTCTTTTGATCAACTTAGCATACCAATAACTACTTACATATAATTGTAATATGCTAAAGAGGTATGGTATAGGGTTAGCTAAAAAGAACATACAAAGAAAATGTTAACAGTATCTAGTGATGGAAGAAGGCCACAAACACAAAACTGACAAAAATATGATTCATGACTGTTCTATAACACAAGGCCATGTCCCAGTTTTTGAGAAGACAAATATAAATCTTCATAGAATGCATTGCATAGCTTTATGATTTATTTTTGTGGCTCTGGATTTTAATGGAAAGCAAGACAGATTTTTCTCAAAGGTGAGGAATTGAGAATCAGGAAACCTTATAAAGTTAATCTCATTGTTTTATTATTCTGCTCGACTTTTTGGAGAAGCAAAAGATGCTGATATTCTCAATAAGAATCATAATCAGAGAGGAAGAAGAAAATTCAATATCTAGCCATATTTGGTATATGGGTAAGATTCCATCTCTCTATGTTCATAAGTGAATGAATCAACCTTAATCTTAAAAGATACTAATCACTGCACAATTTATACATACTGTATGTTATCTTTACAGACCTGTATTTCTGTAGTGGTTAGAATGCAGCATTGCAGGCTAATTATGCTGACTGCCAGCAGTTCAATTCTCACCAGCTCAAAGTTGACTAAGTTTTCCATCCTTTTGAGGTCAGAAAAATGAATTGGGTGTAAACCTCTTAGAGAGGGCTGCAAAGCACTGAATATAAGTCTAAATGCTATTGCTATCTTCCTATTCAGAAGTGTATTGTATCTTTGCACAAAAAGATGGAGCAAAATGCAATAAAGTCTGCCTTTAACATGATAATTTTGCATGGTTCTTTGAATGCCCTTCACTTTCTTCATGCCAAGGACAGGAGGAAGACATAGAGCAATAATGATTGCTAGTGGCATCATTTGTTTATGAATTTATTGCCATTCAAAAAAGATATAAGCTGTATGTACTGAAGCTTTACTAGTTTCTGGCAATTCCAGGTGGGATGGTAAATATCAGATTTGCGAAATACTAAAGAGCCATTAAACAATACACACAGATGGGTCAGAGTTTGAAACTCTGAAACACATATTTCTACATTCCATAGTTTTTGCATATAGATGGTGAAAGCACCATAC
The DNA here is from genome assembly GCF_031021105.1 of Erythrolamprus reginae. Classification (NCBI taxonomy): domain Eukaryota; kingdom Metazoa; phylum Chordata; class Lepidosauria; order Squamata; family Dipsadidae; genus Erythrolamprus; species Erythrolamprus reginae. The sequence goes on along the minus strand of NC_091954.1, from coordinate 42,545,362 downwards.
AAATGTACTAGTTAAGTAGAGCATTTAGACACATTGAATCATGCTGCAAGATCTGGTAAGTCTTTCTTGACAGTCTTAAGCTGGTACTTTGAGTCCAATTTTGCTTTGACACCTTGGTTCCCCTTGCAGTATTAGTGCGTAGTGTACTTTTTATAAATTTTTTCCTGATTCATAAAAATGTGACTGGGTCTTCAGATCATACCTAGATTTAAAAAATTAGAATCCTCTCCTGAATATCAGACATTAAACACTATGCCAAAGGATATTGTAGAACTATACAGGTTTTTGAATACTGATTGCTTTTCCTCGAGGCTACTTAAATTTGAAGAACAAATGTGACATTATGATGCCTTTAATTCACCAGTCCTGATTGCTTTGTCCACACGCAATAACAAAAAAGATCTTTTTTTGCACAAAATGAAATGCTGACATTTCCAGTCAATTCTAACCAGTCAGTGCTAGTCAAAACTAGCAACCTGTCAAAGCAAGCAATAAGGAGAATGACACCACATCTGAAACACAAACTGAGTTGCTAAGATGAATCGAAGGGCCTTTTCCCAGATTTGACAAGATGGTAACCATTGTTAGCCTCATTCGGTATTGTTCTCAAAATGCTTAGGTGTCCACATCTCCATTGCTGTACAAATATTTAACATCACTGTGACACAATTTCTGTGGTTGCTATGCTAGTTGAAATAAAATTTATGCACAGCATATATATATATATATATATATATATATATATATATATATATATATGTGTGTGTGTATATATTTGTTTTCATAGATTTTATATTAAAGGTATAAAAGAGCAACATATAAAAAAAGATGTTCACTTAATCACAAAAATGCATACTCTTTGATCTTTCTCTTTCAAAATCTTAGTATCTGACAGATCATCTCATCAGGTTAAATGTTTTCTTTTACTTTGAAAAGTCCGTGGAGTAATCAGACTTTAAAAAGTGATCTTCATCATAATGTGCTTGGTTAAGTGAAATAATTTTCTTTAAAAGGGGAGCATCATACTTTCATTATTTTTGATAGTGTTTGTCTGCCCTGGAGAATACAAAATTGACACCTTATGCAAGATTTCAGCTTGTCTTTCATCATTCATGCAAGTCTACTAGCTTGTTCCTTAATTTCAGTTTCAGAGCATCTGGAAAACTGACTTTGCATTCTCTAAGAATTTACAATAAAAAGAATCAAGGTAGAGCTTTTGAAACTGACATTCAGGACAGACTCTAATGGAAAACGATGAAGGGTTTTTGAGGAGCTATTACATACTGTACATTGTCAGTGAATTCAAAGACCATTTCTTTCTAAGATGCTTTTATAGTATTTAAGGGCATTAGATGATAGTATAGATATTCTGTACTCATTGTAGAGAACATTTTGAACTCTAATGGAAAGATCAGAAAGCTACAACGTCTGTGCCCTACATGTGATTGCCAACTTCTTTGTCTCTTCCCCTACCCTCCCCGCCTCTGTCTTATGGTATTAGCTCCTAGAACTCTTGAGGATCATGCCAAATTGTATAGGATGGGTTTTTTTTCTAACAAATAAGACCACTCCCCCCCCCCAGGTATTTCCTACAAACAAACACAGGGTGGATCTTAATCCCACTAAATTTATTAAAATCCCTATGCTTTTTGCATGGAGCTGGAATGTTGTGTTCCACCCCAAGGGTTTGGATGCTAAACCTAATGTACAATTGCCTGGAAAACATGTGTAGGGAGATTTTTCATAAAAGGCATTGCTTTTATTGCAAAGTAAATTTATAAGAGCATAGTTCAAAAGACACAGACTAGACAGCCAGACAAGGGGCAGTTGAGTCTGCAAAAGGAATGAAAATGTGGCAAACATCTTATAATTGACCATCTCTATTTTCTTGCACTGTACAGGTGAGGGGAGAAGGGATCTATTTAACAGACTTGCAAGATTTTCTTCCATTAATTCATAATCCATAATCACAAAGTGATTAGAATGCAGTATTGCAAGCTAACTCTGCCCAGTTAGTTCAATCCAACTCAAGGTTGACTCAGCTTCTGAGGTTGGTAAAATAATTTTGGGGGACGTATATTAACTCTGTAAACCACTTACACAAACTGTGAAGTGATATATAAGGCTAAGTTACTACTATTGCTATAACATTACAATAAAGTCAGAGTTAATGTTCTGGGTGTGTTTCTTCTCTGGACTATCACCCAAATTGACACAAACACGATTTCCCAAATTGACACAAACACGATTTCACCTTAAATATCTGGTATTGAATCAAGATTAAGAAAGCTGTAGAGGACAAAATCCTGGTCCAGATGACTGCTAATCAAGCATCCTCCAAAAGGAAGGATGAGATATTATGAAAGCAGACATACACTGGTCTGATGTACAAAGTTATTGGTGTTCTAAATTGACATCCTTTGAGTGCCTATGAGATTCTAGGCTCAGTTTCACTTTTTAGCTTTTTAAAAATGTTTCTTAGGAATACTGAGAAGGTAGTATACTACAATGAAAAGCAATTCAGAGACCCTATTATATTTCATAGATTTAATAATAATAATAATAATGTGAGATTAGGAAAAAAGTAAAATGGGCATAGCAGGGAGCATTTTTCTGTGGTTTTTATTCTGAGAAGAGTACACTTTGTAGGTACAGTAGCTATAATAGTAGCCATTTTGTGAGAGCATATACAATATATATATAGTTATATATACAGAACTACTGTTTCTCACTCAAGTCATTTTGGCAAGATAAAATGGAAAAGGGGAAAGCTGAGATCATATTATATAGTTGGAATTGTTGAACATTAACTATTTTTTTAAAATAAGTCTTTCTTCTGGGCACATCCTTCTTAGTTTATTTTACTGCTCTTTTTAGTGATACCTTATTTATTTTAGTTTTGTTTTAAACTTTATTCCCATATTATTCTGATTCAGCTGAATAAACAAGATCTTGCAGATGACTCTCTGTAAAAGATCTTGGAATACTCATATCAAATGACCTACAAAACATTAAAAACAAATCATACAAAATATTTGCTAGACCAATCCATGAATACAGCTCATCTGTCTGGAACCTGCACTGGATTCTGGACATAAATACATTAGAAAGTGTCCAGAGATACTTTACTAGAAGAGCTCTCCTCTCCTCTACTTGCAACAGTATACATTATGTAACCAGACCTGAAATCCTGGGCTTAGAAAGCTTAGAACTACATCACCTTCAGTATGACCTAAGCCATTGCTCATAAAATTATCTGCTTCAAAACCCTTCCTGTCAATGACTACTTCAGCTTCAACCACAACAATACACAAGCACACATCAGACATACACTCAAAGTGAACCACTCCAAACCTGACTGTAGGAAATATGACTTTAGCAACAGAGTAGTTAATGCCTGGAACTCACTGCCTGATTCTGTGGTTTTGTCACCAAACTCCCAAAACTTTATCCTTAAACTGTCCGCTGTTGACCTCACCCGATTCCTAAGAGGTCAGTAAGGAGTGTGCATAACCCCACCAGCATGCCTGCCATCCCGGGCCTAATGTTCCCTCTTATGTATATAAACAATGTTATATCTATGTATATTACAAATACATACTAGATAGATAGATAGATAGATAGATAGATAGATAGATAGATAGATAGATAGATAGACAGACAGACAGACAGACAGACAGACAGACAGACAGACAGACAGACAGACAAAGAAACAAACAAACAAATGCAAGTGCAAGTGCATATACAGTGGTACTCTGCTTACGAACTTAATTTGTTCTGTGACCAGGTCGTAAGTAGAAAAGTTCGTAAGAAGAGGCAATTTTTCCCATAGGAATCAATGTAAAAGCAAATAATGCGTGCAAACCAATTAGGAAAATCCAAAACTTTAAGGCTCTTTTTTTTTTTTAAAAAGCGGTGACCGGAGAAAGCGGCGGGCAAGAGGTAATTTTGGAAGCAAGATTGGGCGGAGAACATAGCAACAGGGGAAGGGCATTTAGAATTGATATCAGGCAGTGAACGTAGCAGCAGGGGAAGAGCATATTGAAGTGATATCAGGCAGAGAATGTAGCAGCAGGTAAGGTGCATTTAGACATGACATCAGGCAGAGAATGTAGCAGCAGGGGAAGGGCATTTTGAAGCGAAATCAGGCAGAGAACGTAGCAGCAGGCGAGCGGCATTTTGGAAGTGAGTCCGAGGAGCTATCCACAGCCACCCAATCTTGCTTCAAAATACCCTTCGCCTGCTCCTACTGGGAATCTTAGGAGTCTCCTACTGGGACTCCGCTAGGAATCCCTGTATTTTGTGCTTGCCATCCATCTGAAGCATCTGTCATTCTGCTGCAGGGATCTCCCTTTGCTTCCCTGCGCTTGCTGGCGCTGCTGGGATGCTCCTCCTCTGGACTTCTGTTGCTTGCTGAAGTGCCTGTCATTCTGCTGCAGGGATTCTGCTGCATTCCCAGCAGGGGGAAGCAAAGGGAGATCCCTGCAGCAGAATGACAGGTGCTTCAGATGGATGGCAAACACGAAATGCAGGGATTCCCAGTGGGGGGAAGCAAAGGGAGATACCTGCAGCAGAATGACAGGCGCTTCAGCCAGCAATCGAACTCCGGAGGCGGAGCCGGCTCGGCGCCAGCTCGGGTTCATAAGTAGAAAATGGTTTATGAAAAGAGGCAAAAAAATCTAAAATACCGGGTTCGTATCTCGAAAAGTTCGTTAGCAGAGGCGTTCATAAGTAGAGGTACCACTGTACAAATAAATAGTCTTAATGTTATTCCCAATATTCTTTTTAGTCAAAATTTTTCTGCCATGACTTTAGCCTATACATATATCGTATTTGCTGCTATACTACACTACACTACACTATACTACACATTTGTATCTTGATTTGGTCTGTGCTGGTTAATGATTGTAATATTGTTATGATATGATAAATTAGCAGGTGATATTTCATTTAGGAGCAGTACCTCTCAATCAACATCTCCAATTTTATGGGCAAATTATTTGAACCTGGCATCCATAATTTTCTTCTGAAATTTTAAAATTAAATGGACAATAAAATGGAAAAGTATACGCTGGATGCACTAATATTTTCATCACTGCTAATACCAGTGTAGACCACTGAGCTGTAAGATAGCTTCTTTATCATACAGATTGATAGGTCAGATTAAACCCTCAAGGGTGAACGTGATCCATTTGCTTCCCATAAAGGGGACAAAACTGATCTGACAAATGATCACCCAATAAGCCTCCTGACTACAATCAGAAAGTTACATATACATCACATCATCTTTTATGAAAACTTTCAAAGGTTCAGCTAGAAACTGTGTCAGCAGAGGAGCAAGAAGGTGTTAAAGAATGAAGACCAATGTATCATTTCACAGTAGCTAAATTAATTCAACAGAGATATAAATTACTTTGGCATGGATATTTGACCTGCAGAAATTCAGACTGCAGAAGATGGCAAGCAAAGAATACAAAACCCACCACCACCTAACTCCCTTGTTACTTAGTGACTCCAGGTGAACTTTGCAATGTTATGAATTTAGCATTAGTATATCCACTTGAACTAAAGTAGGCATTTTTTCTAACATTTTTTTTTCAATTTCTTTCTTTTCCTCAAGGGCAACTTATGTAGAAGTTAGACCTCTCCTTAGTTCAGCTACTACTCCTCTTGATTAAAATATTGCACAAAGTACAAGGCTGAACTCTATAGAAAAACATAAGCACATCTAAATTTCTCTTTAATATTTGTTTGCATCAGTCTGGAGAAAAGTTTTCAGATCTGACATTGAAGAGTTAGCTAAATATAAATTACCCTGAAACCAAGATCTGGGTTTTATTTGAAAAGTCTAATGGACAATGAATGTCAATGGCAGATTAGAATCAAGCCATAGTTGAATCCTAATGCCTGCCTAGATAGATAGATCTATGGTGATTTATCCCTTAACCTGGTCTTACAGGTTCTAATACTATATCACACTGCAACTGGGTCCATCCAAATTGCTGGTGGTCATCCTCTTCTTTTTTATTTCTACTTTCACAGCATTACAGCCTTCCCTAGAGATCTGGTTCTTTCCATGATTGTAGAGATGGAGGCTATGTGAAGGTTTGTGCAGCCAAATGTCTACCCCTAATGGGCCTCTTATGCTTACATGATATCACCCAGTTCTCATAACCAGGATATTTATGACATTATCCCTGGCGAGTATGTGATTGTATCTAGGTTATGACAACAGGATGTTCTTAAGGATTTTCTGGGAGAAGTCACCAATAAAAATGCTGTTTCTTTTTTCTATCTTTTGCTGCTTGCAAAACTGTATAAAAAGTAATAAACACTGTGAAGACAGTCAGACATCTTAGCATCCTGCAATGACTAGTTTCTAACTCCATCACATATTATGTCCAAAGTGAGAAAATTTGAGCCTGGTCATTTGGATGTCAAGTGAGAATTTTATTTATTTATTTGATGATTCACCAGTTTCATTTCTTGACTGTCCATGGTATTCTCAAGACTATTTGCTTACATAAATTAAATGGTGATTATTTGATATAGATCAGTGATGGCGAACCTATGGCACAGGTGTCATAGGTGGCACGCAGAGCCATATCTGCTGGCACAGGATCAGTTGCCCTATCTCACTCCAATGTGTGTGTCAGCCAGCTAATTTTTGGCTCGTACAGAGGCTCTGGGAGAGCAGTTTTGGCTTCCAGAGAGCCTCAGGGGGATGGGGGCAATGTTCCCTCTAATTTTTTTTCGGTGTGGGCGGAAAAGTATATTGCCTGAGCAGCAGTCCCTTTGGGACTGGGCGGCATAGAAGGATAGATAGATAGATAGATAGATAGATAGATAGATAGATAGATAGATAGATAGATAGAGAAAAAAATCCCCTTCTTTTTTATTAAAAGAAATTAATAATAAAACAAAACCAAAATCTATTACTATTAAAACTTAAACAACCATCAAAACCAAAAACATAACTATTAATAAATCCATGCTTTAAAATCTTCATTTCTTAAATATTTATCATAGTATTATAGTAATCTAATAATACTATGAAAATCTATCTGAACACCAATGCATCAATTAATATATTTCCATATTTACTTTTCTATAATTTCATTCAATATTTCCAAGCTCAATTAATTTTCAGGCAGTTAGCATTTACTATTATTAACTTTCATCAATCTTCTACATTTCCAAATATATTTTAAATTCATAATGCAAACTATAAAATCATACAGTACATATCATAAACCACTTATTTATCATATGTATCTTCCATTAATTTTACCTATGTAATTCTATATAGTTCTAAAATTCTAAACCAATTTTACAAATTAATACATCCTAATATTAAACATCACCTAAATATATCTTTTACCAATATTACATAGTCAATCCATATTTAATAATCAATCACCCCTCCTAAAATTTCTACCACTGTTCTCATTTCTGGGTACCTCTCTTGTCTCTCCCCCTTTTCTCTCTCATTTGTTTCTCATTTCTCCCTCTTTCTCCCTTTTTCTCTCATTCCTTCCCACCCTCACTTCTCCTCTCTTTTTCTATCCCTGTCTCTTCCCCCCTTGTACATGTGTGTGTGTGTGTGTGTGAACTCTTGAACCATTTCCCAAAACAGGTGAGGGCTGCGGTTTTTTCCTCTGTTATTATTTGAGTGCTTTTCACTATATGCTTTAAATCAAGAGTCACTTCTCGCTCTCTTTCTTGTTTCTCTCTTTCCTCTCATTCTCTGCCTCAATCATTTTCTCATTTCTCTTTTTTTCTCCCCTTTTTTCTCTCATTTCTCTCTCTCCCTCCTTCTCTCCTTTTCTCTCTCTTCCTCCCCCCTTTAACTTATCAGGTTAAAATACCACCGAACAATCTGGAGTAGAAAATGTGTCAATTTTAACAGTAACCAGTACAGCTCGCTCGAAGGCCAGCAGCACCTGTGCCTTGGCCAGGCTCTCGCCTGAGCCCGATGCTGCCAGCCGCAATGCCTCCTCAGCTGGCAGCGACCCCAGGAAATGGCCCAGCCAACCCAGGTCACCCGCCTGCAGCAGCACCTCGCACATGCACAAGACCTGCTCAGCTGAGAAGCATGGCAGGACAGCGGCCGCAGGAAGAGAAGGAGGAGAAGAAGCCACCGTTGCAGTTGCCGCTGCCGCCACTGCAGCCATCACTGCAGGAGAAGCCATGCCGGGATCCGAAGTTGGCAAAAGTTTGTGCACCTCCTCTGTGGCCAGGAGGCTCGGTGGGGAAGGAGGCCATGTTCGGGCATGGGAGTCCGGCCCCAATCTTCTGCCTTCTTCTGAGGTTGCAGGGGAGGTGCACGCATGTGACAGCAGCCCACACAGAGCCAGAGAAGCTGGGGGTTTCACCCCCGCCGACAGCTTAGGAGGGGTGGATTAGCTGTCGGGCAGGGAGAAATGGCACCGGCTCCTATGCGCGAGCTTGGAAAAGGCTGCGCTTGTCTTTGGAATTTGTGTGCACCACAGTGCACTGCACAGGTTAGACAGAGCAGTGGATGGGGGAGGGTGTTTTTACCATTACCTGGCTCCTTTAGAACCTGAGTGTGGGCTTTGGAGCCTGCGGAGGGTGAAACACGAGCCTACTGGGCCCACCAGAAGTTGGGAAACAAGTTGTTTCTAGCCTCTAGAGGGCCTCCAGTGGGCAGGGGAAGCTGTTTTCACCTTGCCCAGGCATTGAATTTTTGGTGTGGGCACTCACACATGCGTGGTAGCATGCATGCATGCTCTTTCGACATTCGAAGAAAAAAAGGTTCGTCATCACTGATATAGATTATCCAAAAATGTGGACTTAATTCCCAAACAACTTTGATAATTGCATTAACTTTAAGTGTGGATTCTTTAAAGCTTTTCAGATTTGAAAGAAAGTCTGGGATTTTAAAAAATATGTTACTTTTAATCATTTTGTCATATCCAGGTCTTGGTGGCTTCATAGGCAAATATTCTCCATGCACAATAATAGTAATAAATAAATAAATGGAAACCTGTGTGAACATGACATGGCACATCCCTACTATAATTTAAAAGAGTATTTTTAATGGGTAAAAAAAAAGCCAGTCTTCTTTAAACTATAGTACAGATGTGCCATGTCATATTCACACAAGTTTCCATTTATTTTTTTCCAAAGCATTTTCAGGTTGTATAATTCTAATGACTATTATTTCCAGTGGGAATTGAAACTAGAAAAATAGTGGCAGGTAAAACTCAAATGTTGGCTGTGCAGCATGTCCTTTCTAGGAGTGATCTTATTATGCAAAGAAATTTGGTTTAAAGCAGCCATTTGCATTGAATGAGAGAAATCATTTAAGGTTGATTTACCAAACTGAATGTTTCAGTAGGCAAACAGGTACCTACTTAATTATATATGTTAATAAATATAGCTTTGTGGAGGGAAAAAGTATTTGCATCCTTTTGCAAATATTCACCTAACTATTATTAGGTGAATAAAGCCATCCAATATATGATGTACCAGTATTTAAAAAAACAATAATATCTCTAGCTCAATAAGTTCAAGTTAAAAAGATAATAAAGACAAGTTTAATTGGGGCAGCATAGTGGCCTAGAGGTTGAGACTCTGACCTCACATTTAGGAAGCTTAGAGTTCAATCCTAGTCAGTGGTGGAGGTTTCTTTATCTGGGCACAGAGTTCTCTGCTGCAAACTCCAGACAGGGATCAGGAAGGGCATCGAGCCAGTAAATATTCTGTTCTATTCAGTCTCCCTGATTTCAACTGCTGGGGAAGTAGTGAGTTTCTTTATGCACTTGAATGGTTGACCACTTTGAGAACAGATTGTTATATTACATTGGCCAAGTGTCCAAGCAAAAAGTCACTGCTGATTTTGTTAAATCATCAGGGCTGCCCTGTGTATAAATCTCACAGAAGTTAATTCTTTTTGTGATAGTGAAGTTTTCACATCAGAAATTCTAGAAACAATTACTTCCCCCCCAAAAAACTATAATTAATAGAGGAATTTTAAAATATTATATATATATATATATATATATATATGTTAAAATGTTTTCAGCTGGAATTTTAAAATTAAGGGAGACTAGGATGGTCCCATTTCGGCCTTATTAGGCCTCATCAGCTAGCCACACCCCTTTCTTTTACTGGGATTCGATCTGGTGAACTCTGCATTGTAAAGCAGAGAACTAGCAGTTAGAGCTATTCGATCTGAATCCTTCCAGCTCTGTACCAGGGAGGGGCTATATGTTTTTCTTAAGTCGGATCACCCTGGTATATTTAAGGAACGTCACAGCTCCTTTTTGCCTCTAGGCCCAACCCAGGACCACTACAAGGCAGTTAATATATTTATAGCCGACAACTATATTCTGTATGTGTTAAAATGTTTTCAGCTGGAATTTTAAAATTAAGGGAGACTAGGATGGTCCCATTTCGGCCTTATTAGGCCTCATCAGCTAGCCACACCCCTTTCTTTTACTGGGATTCGATCTGGTGAACTCTGCATTGTAAAGCAGAGAACTAGCAGTTAGAGCTATTCGATCTGAATCCTTCCAGCTCTGTACCAGGGAGGGGCTATATGTTTTTCTTAAGTCGGATCACCCTGGTATATTTAAGGAACGTCACCGCTCCTTTTTGCCTCTAGGCCCAACCCAGGACCACTACAAGGCAGTTAATATATTTATAGCCGACAACTATATTCTGTATGTGTTAAAATGTTTTCAGCTGGAATTTTAAAATTAAGGGAGACTAGGATGGTCCCATTTCGGCCTTATTAGGCCTCATCAGCTAGCCACACCCCTTTCTTTTACTGGGATTCGATCTGGTGAACTCTGCATTGTAAAGCAGAGAACTAGCAGTTAGAGCTATTCGATCTGAATCCTTCCAGCTCTGTACCAGGGATCTGTACAGTGGTCCTGGGTTGGGCCTAGAGGCAAAAAGGAGCTGTGACGTTCCTTAAATATACCAGGGTGATCCGACTTAAGAAAAACATATAGCCCCTCCCTGGTACAGAGCTGGAAGGATTCAGATCGAATAGCTCTAACTGCTAGTTCTCTGCTTTACAATGCAGAGTTCACTAGATCGAATCCCAGTAAAAGAAAGGGGTGTGGCTAGCTGATGAGGCCTAATAAGGCCGAAATGGGACCATCCTAGTCTCCCTTAATTTTAAAATTCCAGCTGAAAACATTTTAACACATACAGAATATAGTTGTCGGCTATAAATATATTAACTGCCTTGTAGTGGTCCTGGGTTGGGCCTAGAGGCAAAAAGGAGCTGTGACGTTCCTTAAATATACCAGGGTGATCCGACTTAAGAAAAACATATAGCCCCTCCCTGGTACAGAGCTGGAAGGATTCAGATCGAATAGCTCTAACTGCTAGTTCTCTGCTTTACAATGCAGAGTTCACCAGATCGAATCCCAGTAAAAGAAAGGGGTGTGGCTAGCTGATGAGGCCTAATAAGGCCGAAATGGGACCATCCTAGTCTCCCTTAATTTTAAAATTCCAGCTGAAAACATTTTAACACATACAGAATATAGTTGTCGGCTATAAATATATTAACTGCCTTGTAGTGGTCCTGGGTTGGGCCTAGAGGCAAAAAGGAGCTGTGACGTTCCTTAAATATACCAGGGTGATCCGACTTAAGAAAAACATATAGCCCCTCCCTGGTACAGAGCTGGAAGGATTCAGATCGAATAGCTCTAACTGCTAGTTCTCTGCTTTACAATGCAGAGTTCACCAGATCGAATCCCAGTAAAAGAAAGGGGTGTGGCTAGCTGATGAGGCCTAATAAGGCCGAAATGGGACCATCCTAGTCTCCCTTAATTTTAAAATTCCAGCTGAAAACATTTTAACACATACAGAATATAGTTGTCGGCTATAAATATATTAACTGCCTTGTAGTGGTCCTGGGTTGGGCCTAGAGGCAAAAAGGAGCTGTGACGTTCCTTAAATATACCAGGGTGATCCGACTTAAGAAAAAAAAAAAAAAAAATATATATATATATATATATATATATATATATGTCACATGTTTAAGCTGAATTTGAAAATTAAGGGAGACTAGGATAGATCTATTTCGGCCTTATTTTGGCCTCATCAGCTAGCCATACCCACTGGGACTTGAACCTGCAACCTTTGCCTTGTAAGGCAGAGAATTATCCTCTAGGCTACAGTATCCAATCCCTTCAGCTCTGTACCAGGGAAGGGTTACATTTTGTGTCGAATCACCCTCGTATATTGAAGGAACATCACAGCTCCTTTTTTGCCTCTTGGCCCAACCCAGGGCCATTTCCAAGGCAGTTAATTTAATTTTATTGATAGCCGACAATTCTATCTGTATGTGTCACATGTTTAAGCTGAATTTGAAAATTAAGGGAGACTAGGATAGATCTATTTCAGCCTTATTTTGGCCTCATCAGCTAGCCATACCCACTGGGACTTGCCGCCCGCCCGGAGGAGAAGAGGCCTCGCCCGGGCCGAAGCCCGAAGACGAGCCGGCCCCGGTGCCCGGGACAATATAACACATACCCCCAAAGTAAGACACAGTGGGGCTTTTGGGGGTAAAAAGATAGTAAGACACTGCCTTACTATCGGGGAAACACGGTACTTGAATCTTGGCTTCCGTGGTTCCAGTTTTGAGAAAGCCTGTCTTCCTGCTCAGTGACTCTAGTTTGCTTTGCTTAGTGCCTTCCGGACCCTGTCCTAAAGTTTCTCTTTTACAATATCATGTATATAAATATTATTATATCTTTGTATACCACCAATACGTACTTGACAAAAAAAATAAATTAAATAAAAATTTCTATGAACTTTGCCCACTCTTGGAGGATCTAAGATAACTGGATTTCTTTGTTCTTCCTTGTCTTTGTCTGCTTTGAACTGTTTGTAAATTAGTGTGCCATTTGTTTATGCTCTACAAAGCTCGTAGGAGATTCTGCATTTAATTTCTAAGGCAAACTGTGTTTGTAAGTTTGTGTGTTGTGTAATTATGTGGGTCTTTGGCACTGGGTCAGAACAGTAACTTTTTGAAATAACTTTGCTCATTGCAGCACATTTTTAAATCCTTTTTAAAAAAAATAGGATGAGACACAATGGTTTTGACAGACAGAATGTTCAGGAGTCCCATAATTGCTCATTATGTTTGGGAGCTTGAAAATTGAACAATCATACTTTATTTACTCCTTTTTTACACTGGTAATGAATGATGGTGATATCAGCCTTGAAGGATTTGTGTATTGTCCTCGCAGAGGAGTGGGATGGGTCTGGCTGTCACTTCATTCGACGTGCTTTCTCTCTATAATGCTCAAAAATTATAGTGTTCTGAAGCAGTCATGTTGATCACTCCTGTACAACTCCTGTTCCATACAGGAATTAAAATATCCATGACATAACCCAGCGAAGGGAAACTACTATTGGCTAGGTGATTTGTTTCACTGTGGCATTGTTCTGCTAGGAAATTTTTCTGAATATTCAACCAGAGCCAGCTTTGCTGTAAGTGAAATCCTTTATTCCCTACTGGGGAGAATAATGTGAGAGCAACTGTGTCGCATTTTGGAAATCCCGGAGCAGGGAACAGTAAGCTACTATACTTATATATTTCTTTACTGCTACTGTAAATAATTTATACTTACAGTACTTCACAGTGTTGACAGCTCTCTGTAAATGGTTTACAGAGTCAGCATCTTGCCCCCAACAATCTGAGTCCTCATTTTACTGACCTCGGAAGGATGGAAGGCTGAGTCAACCTATAGTTAAAAGCAAAATGCCCTCAAACAATATAAGAGGCTTTGTAAATATTCCAGTGTCAATTTTTAAAATCTTTTAGAATTCCAGATCAATTAATTTTTAACATATATTAACAGATCATTTTTGCAAACAATCCCTGAACAACTATGATATTCAGCAGCAGTAGAATCTATGTAGCAATCAGTGCAGTTGCTGTCTATGGCTAAACATCTGTTTTTGCAGTCATCTGTGATCAACGCTTTGAAAGGGAAAAGAGGAGCATGAAAAAGGAGCAAAGTCCAGAAGGGCATTTCTTTGAAACGCACCTTGGCTCATAGATGAAGCATATTTAGCTGATAGAATCAGTTTCATTCAAACTCACAGATGCAGTAGTCAGTAAGAGCTTTTAGGAATCAGTTAAGGGAAAGTGAGGTCTTTCATTTATTTTAAAAGCATACCGGGAATCATTAGTAGATCAAATGAAAAAAAAAAAGGCAGGTAGCATGCCGCTTACAGTTGAACCATAAAATTAAAATGATTCCCTTTTAGTTATGTTTGGCAACTGGAAAGAAAATCAATGTGGCTTTTGAACTGCGGACTCTCAGCTGTGGCCATTGCTATTAAGCATTTCAGACTGAACAGAACAGAGTAACAGAGTTGGAAGGGACCTAGGAGGTCTTCTAGTCCAATCCCCTGCTCAAGCAGGAAACCCTATGCCATTTCAGACAAATGGTTATCCAATCCCTTCTTAAACCAGATTTAGACTTAAACCATTTTTAAAGCAGATTTAAACCACTCAGATTTCTGAAAAGGTTTGCTTTTAAGGAAGAATTGAATGCCACCAGTTCTTACCTTGCTATGTTAGGAGCAAATAACTATAACATTTGTTGAATCCAAAGTGATGCAGTGGTCTAGAGGTGGAGCTCTTGCCTCACAATCAGGAGGTCATGAGTTTGATGCTAGGTAGAGGCAGATATTTCTTTCTCTGGGCTCACTGAGATTATATCTGCACATTGGCAACAGGAAGGACATTCTGCCAGTACACACTCAGCTCCATTCAGTTGCTCAGATTCCACCCCGCAAGGGATTATGGAGTTATTAAAAAAGAATGATGATTTGTTGAGTCCAAAGCATAGAAGAGTTTATTATACACAATAATCTAGTCAACTAATAATCAAAGCTAAATTGGTGGTAGATGAGGATTACTGGAATTCAAATATCTGGAGCTGGTTCTTTTGGGGCAATGCAATGACTCCAAAGTGATGACCTGTTTAACCCTTCCTTCTAATTCAGCCTGCCTTCTCCTACAGTTATGAGATATTGTTTTATGATTTCACTTTAGACTTTATGATTGATACTGCTACTGACAACAAACAGTATCTTTCTAGTAGCACATTTGAATAACTACTATAGAATATTGAAGAAGAATTTTAGAAGGAAGCTTTGGATTCAATGGCAGAAATTCCTTCTATTGGGACTACCACGTGGGGGCTACAAAATCTTAGCAATCACTAGATTTTTTTTAAAAAAAGTGTTTTATCTGTTTCTTTGTTGCCTCTTGGTACATGTATGTATTTTTGCAATCTAGATAAAGCGGCCATAACTTCAGAGAGTGGTAGCACAAAGGTGGCATCTTCCACACCTCCCTATGTTTTATTCACAACTGAGAATCACAAGGTTGCCTTTGCTGTTGTTATGCAACTTCATGGACAAATTTGCTTGGTTAAAAGACTCAAATGCTATATTTACATTGAATGTTGTCCATAATATTCCTTTGCCTTTGAATCCAAAGAACTGTGAAGTCCTAATGTGCAGTGCATAGTTTTATATGCCTCAAATACATGAATTGCACTGGATCCCATTTACTTTCTGGGTGTAATTCAATGTGCTGGTTATCATCTTTATAGCCCTCCACTGCACAGGAGCATTTTGCTCCTAGGACTGCCTCTCTCTGGAGATATCTAAATTAGAGCTGTTCTTGATATCCTCTCATAAAGTTGTGGTGGTGCAGTTGTTAAAATGCCATATTTCAAGAAAACTCTTCCAACTAACAGCAGTTCAATTCTGTCTGCATCAAGGTTGACTCAACCTTCCATAATTTCATCGTCGATAAAATGAAGACCCAGATTGTTGGGGAAAATCTGCTGATTCTATAAGCTGCTTAGAAAGGGCTGTAAACCTCTATGTAGTACTATGTGAGTATAATTGCTATTGCTCTAACATTACAATTTTTTAAGATTTAAGATTTAATTGGATTTGTATGCTGCCCCTCTTCGAGGACAATTAAGTTAAACATGCTCATGTGCTTCTTCTCTCGACTATCTCGGAAGGTATCCCTTTGGAGTGGTATATAAGTCTAAGAGATATTGTTATTACCTAGTCAGACTTCAGAGCTATACCTTCTCACACCAGTCATTTGGGCTAGGAATCCGAACTCTCTTTCCAGAGGACCTGGTTCTTTCCTGGGCCTGAGCTGAGGGCTGAGATGGAGCTGAGCTGAGATGCTATTTAGTCTGATACCTAGTGGAAGGCTACTTTTGATTTTAGCTCTGTTTTTATGAATTGTTGTGAACCACCTATAACAGGAGGGTCAAACTTGATTTCATTGAGGGCCACATCAGAGTTGTGGCCATGTGGCATGACCACCTCAACATCACTCGATGTCACCCCATTTTTGGCCATGAGGGCCTCATACAGCTATCTGCCAGAGAAAACAGAGCCCATGCAGTGCTCCTGAGCTTTGTTTTCACTGGCAGAGGCAATGCAGGCCGGTCCTTCACTGTTTCCAGAGTGGCCACATGGGTCAGATATAAAAACCTGTGGGCCAAATCTAAGAACCCCATGACCAAGATCCTGCAACACAAGTGTCAGGGTTCCAAAAAAACCCTTGAATTTGGCACCTCTGATCTAGAATCATCATATGAGATAGGCAGTCATAAAAAAAGTCTAGTAAGTAAATATATATTCATTTCCCACTAAATTTTGGCATGTAGCTGTGATTGGAGAGGTGATTAGAATTTTAAATAGTTTCCAAAATGTGGCTCCTATTCCTTTTTTCTGTGTTATAGTTAAGTGAAATCACCAGAGACTCACCAAACTATCATCTGAAATCATTTCCAAACTTATTTTTCTAATGGATCTGCAAGTTTACTATCACTAAGATTCAAACGATCAACCTCTCTGACTTTCAGCAAGCTATAATTTACAGAATCAGGTCACTTACATTTTTTTTGTTGGCCTTTCATCTTGGAACTGAAGGCAAGAAATAAGCATCTTAGAGTAACTACCCTCTCTCTCCACTAACATTGTTCCCCTCCTGTCGATTAACCCCTTTCCTTTCTCAATAAATTTGACTTTAAGCTGGAAAGAAAGTAGGATATTGCGGGGGAAAGATCATTCACCCCTTTTGCTCAAGCTTCCAAGAAAAAAAAGGCAGCAAATAAGTATTATTATTTAAAACAGATTAGTTTATAAAAGAGAATAAATGGATTTGGGAGAAGATGGCTGTTTTCTATGCCTGGGCAAAGCTTTGATGTGTGATTCATTGAAGCTGCTCTATTAAGCAGAATGGCACTTTCACTTACCAGATTAAAGCTAGTGTGTGTTTTTCTGGAATTTCATGACTGTCCTTCACAGCTGAACCATGATCCTAGTAAAATGTATGTTATTGTGTTTGCTTCAAGGCGTTGCCGACAGGTACTAAAATACATCTATGTGTTGCTCAAAGAATCACTTTCCTTTCAAATCCAGAATGCCTCATGGTCTTATTGATTATCATTTGAAAAGAAAAAAACCCTGTTTTTGAAACACTGATCTAGAAATATCTTTCTTCCTCACTGTTGTGCAAATCAGTGCTTCTCCTGTGGAGATAAACACTATAGTAATCATGTGTTTTTTATCAGCTTAGAGGAAAGTGTTTGAGTCCTCTAACTAAATGTGATGTCTTTGGCTTAATTTTTTTTTAATTTTTTTTCTAAGAATGGGATCTCAGTTTGTTTTGTGTGAACACCATCTTCTCAGCATGTAAATATTGGACTTTGGCAAACATGAAGAAGAAGCAAAGCCAAACTTCTTGAGGATCAAGGCAGCTTCCAGCAGGTGATACAACTAGTCATGCTGCTGTGAATTTGTTAGACCTCTTTCTGTGAATTGAGCACAAAATAGCCATCTGATGCTACAACAGTATGCCAGGGCTATGGTTCTCAGGAAGAAGTTAAATGCTTCTAGCAAAGCAGCTATAGCTGGAGAAAACTTAATAAGTGAATGCCCATGTTCTGGAAGTGAGACAATATAACAGTTTTGCCAGTTTTAAATTTGACTTGGCAAATAGGAATAGCAGCCACCATCCAAAGCTTTTGGGCTCCCCCCCCCCCCACCTTGCTGCTGCATTTATTTATTTATTTTTCTATCAATTACATTTACTTATTTAGTCACTAATCTCAGCAAAAAAAAAGTATTTGCGCTGGACACGGAATAAGAATATGGACACCAAGAGCTCGGTTTAAAATGTGTCACTTTATTAAAGATAAATGAACTTTAACTGCTTAGAAAATTTGGGGCAGAAATAATTCACGAATAACCTTCCTGGGCAACTATGGGCATAGCTCCTTGTTGAACAAGGTGAAGATACCATGCTTTCATCTGGTTCCTAGCCACGCCTGTGGGAGGAGCTCACCATCCAATCCCCTTCAGGTAATTGGATTAGGTGAGTCCCAAGGGCACCCCCTCTCCAATCACCAAGGTCATGCGGGCCTATAGCTCATCATCTTTCAAAAGATGCCCTAAAGGAGAACGTGCAGTTGCTACTGAAGAGTCTTGACAGAGCGAGTAAACGAGACGGTTCTTTATTTTCAGCTCTTTCGGAAGTGACTGTCAGCTGGAACGCGTCTCAGCTGGGCAAGGAGAAAACTGCTCCTTTTATACATTTTTGGTTCCCGCTCAAAACGAGCTGTCAGCGCCTCAACCAATCAGGCGCAACCTATTTACATATTTTCCCTGGTTACAGCTATATACAGAGTATTCAACAGCTACCACTGCCCATTTCCGTCCCTAACCCAGTGACCAGAGTCCATCCACACTCCCCAGTGTGGAATAGGTGAAAAAACAGTCGCAACTAAAGTGCTTGGACTGCCAAAAATTCCTATTCAGCTCCCATGGATGACCCCTTCAAGGCACACTGTAAGGTAGGGAGGGAGGGCGAGTGTCCACTTATTAGAAAGCTGGGGGGGAGAGGAAAATGCATAAGGCGCAGCCCTATTTATATGACTCACCTAGCATGCCCCCCCAGCTGGAAAGGCTGCACACAAGTGCGAAACTGGCAGCGGTGGCCTCGTGACCCTCGCAAGACCGCCGCTATGCAGGTGCAACAGCACAGGGGCCATGTTCATTCCTGGCCCCAGCGCAATTTCGGCCGGCTGATAAATCAGCCAGCCGTGCATTTGTATGTAGACAAAAAAAGAGATGTATCTCTAGACTCAAAAGGAATTATTAAAATTAAATGGCAAGTAAAACAAGCTCTATAGCTCAATATAAAAACAGATTGATTCAGCTCAGTTCAGTCCATATGATCCAGCATCCCTACAGATACTATAATTAGTCATTAATTTCATGTCCAAGGGGGGCCTGGAACTCAAATCTCCTAGTTTCTAGACACTGTAGCTGCTATATCAAACTGGCTCATGTTGTCTTCTGTATAAATATAAAATTTTTCGACTGAAACTGTTTCAATGCTGTTCTATTTCAACTGATCATATTCTAAAACGGGCGCTTCGCTGGCAACGGAGGTCTGGAGGTGGAGTTTCCCAGCGAGGGGAGCCTCAGTGAAATCGCAGCATTGCAAAAACACAGAGGTCCAGAGGTGGGGTTTCGAGGACTTCAGTGTTTTTGCGATGCTGCGATTTCACTGATGCTCCCTTCGCTGGGAAATCCCACCTCTGGACTTCCGTTGCCAGCGAACTGCTCGTTTTTGTGATGCTGGAATTCCCCTGCTGGGATTCCCCTGCAGCATCGCAAAAACACAGAAGGCCAGAGGTGGGGTTTCCCATGGAGGGGAGACTCAGGGGAATCTCAGCAGCACAAAAACGGGCGCTTCGGCTGGCAAAAGGGGTGGATTTTGGGCACGCATTAATCGCTTTTCCATTGATTCCTATGGGAAAAATTGTTTTGTCTTATAAACTTTTCATCTTAAGAACCTCGTCCTGGAACCAATTAAGTTTGTAAGACAAGGTATCACTGTATTTGACTGAACTCCATATTTTTTATTAGCTAACACAGTATGAATGAATAATGAATAATTTTATTTTCTCGGAAGGTTACAGTGGATCCTAATACGTTCCAAATTGGTTTCAAATATGCTGATTACAAGTTTCCCTATTTTTTGAAAGAAAAAAACATTATGCTGTAAACATACATAAGATTCTCCTTTTTTGGCACTTGAAGCTTACTACAATTAAATGTATGGAAAAGATTTCACCCCAAAAACACTGCATCAAATTTGGAAAAGCACAATGAAGTATAAGGAATTTCCTTATATTGAATGAATTACACATGCCAAATATTCATTTTTAACGTATTTATTTTACTCCAGATACACAGCCTAAATGAAGCCCTTATATACTAATCTGTTCCCTCTTTCTATTAAAATATATTTAAATTAAATTTAATCCTCCAAGATATGTCTCTAGGAACTCTCAACCTGAGGTAAGTTATTGCCCTTGGATGCCATCAAAACTGTTCAGAGAAAGCTAATTTTGATAATATAGGAGTCTCAAAGGTATCACTTCAGATTTACAGCAGTTTATTTTATAGCCAGGAAAGGCATCCAAGTATTAATTTTACTAATTTGGAATGGAAGATTCAGAGTTCTCATAAGCGCTGCGGCTATGCATGTCTTGAGCATAATTCGTACACGTGCTTCAGAGTGAGGTTGAAGCACAGCTTTTGAATCATTTCCAAGCCATGCTTGGCCTTTTGAAATCCTTTTTCCACAACTAGCTTGCAGACAAGAGGCAGGGCAGCCAAGCAGCCAGTGGGAAATTGTCCCTCTGATCTGCCAGCCAAGGTCAGAAACAATAGGTGGATATCTGTGCAGCTTTGGCAGAGAGACAAAGGACAAAAAGATCAAACGAAGGAAAGGAAGGGACTCGGGGGAAAAATGAATACCAGCATGCTTCTTTCAGCATTTCCTCAGCATTAAATTTATATGCCACTCATCTCATTGTCCAAAGTCAATACAGGCACCTTTTTTATGATTCTATAACTTTATATCAATGGTTAAGTTGTTTTCTCACCTAGAATTCGACAGAATTAGAATGAGATAAGCACAGACAAACAAACATAGACAAACAAACACACCAGTAAAATTTATGTTTAACTGATGTAGTTTTGGCTCGAAGCAATAGAATTTCAAGCAGATACTTATCAATAATTATTTTCATTCATTCCTGGCCCAATCACTTTCTCTTTTAAAATACAAGTTTTGGGATTGTTCTTTTGATTTTATTATGTTTTCCTTTCAGCAAAAATTTAAAATGGGCCAAAGGCACTGATATTGATTTGCATATATCATAACCTATTCTCAAATTCTTTAGAAACTGATATACTTAGATCTTTTAAAAAGGGACAAACAGGTTTGACCTTTATATAAATTAATATAATTTAGAAAAAAAATGAATTTATTTCAAACTTGAAACTTTAGGATTCATGCAGCCATACCTTGGTGGACAAATATTATTCTATCCTTAACATACATCACTGTTGTGAAGAATTTTGAATTTCAGAAAAAAGTATACAGCTTGAAACTGTGTGATGCTCCCAGAGGAGAAAAAGAAATGAAATCAGGTTGAGATTCTTTTTCCTTGGCAAAAATGAATTCAACCTAGGAGCATAATAAAGGACATGTTTTTTATGTTAACGAATTTCAATATCAATAAAAAGGGTAGGCTTCTTTAAGAATGCAAAATTTAAAGGGATCGTGTCAGGCCACCTTAAGGTAAACCCATGTATTTATTTATTTATTTATTTATTTATTTATTTATTTATTTACTTACTTACTTACTCATTCATTCATTCATTCATTCATTCATTCATTCATTCATTCATTCATTAGATTTGTATGCCGCCCCTCTACGAGGACTTGGAGCGGTTCCCAACAAACAATACAGTCTACAAATACAATGTTAAAAAAACAGAACAATTAAGAAACCCTTATTAAGAACAATCACACAAATCAACATACCATACATAAAGTGGGGCAGCTGGGGCGAATCAATTTCCCCATGCCTGGTGACAGGTGGGTTTTCAGTAGTTTACGGAAGGCAAGGAGGGTGGGGGTAGTCCTAATCTCTGGGGGGAGTTGGTTCCACAGGGCTGGGGCCAAAGAGAAGGCTCTTCCTCTAGGTCACACCAAACAACATTGTTTTGTTGATGGAACCTGGAGAAGGCTGATTCTGTGGGACCTAATTGGTTGCTGGGATTCATGCGGCAGAAGGTGGTCTCAAAGGTATTCTGGTCCGATGCCATGTAGGGCTTTATAGGTCATTACCAACACTTTGAATTGTGACCAGAAACTGATCGGCAGCCAGTGCAAGCTGCAGAGTGTTGATGTAATATGGGCATATCGGGGGATGCCCATAATTGCTCTTGCAGCTGCATTCTGCACGATCTGGAGTTTCCGAACATTCTTCAAAGGTAGCCCCATGTAGAGAGCATTACAGTAGTCGAGCCTGGAGGTGATGAGGGCATGAGTGACTGTGAGCAGTGACTCCTGGTGACTCCTGGTCCAAATAGGGCTGCGACTGGTGCAAACCTGGGCAAACGCCCCCCTTGCCACAACCGAAAGGTGGTTTTTTAATGTCAGCTGTGGATTGAGGAGGACCCTCTCCGAGGAGGTTAATAATTCCCCTCCCCAGTGTAATGAACGGACAGATGGAATTGTCTTTGGGAGGCAAAACCCACAGCCACTCCATCTTGTCAGGGTTGAGTTTGAGTCTGTTGACACACAGCCTCATAAATTTTATTAATTTTTTAAAAAATGGACAGACAGACACACATACATTTAACATGAAAAATGGGGTTGTAATTCCCCCGCTTATCTCAAAAGTATAAATTTAAATACAGAAAAAAAGAATACATATTTGAATACAATTCGTTATTATAAATGTTAAAAAATAATTTAACATTATTTCTACTGCTTCACTGACTGGACATGGGGTGGAGATGTACAACTGGGTATCATCAGTGTACTGATGATACCTCACCCCATGCCCTTGGATGATCTCGCCCAGTAGTTTCATGTAGATATTGAATAGCAGGGGGAGAGGACTGACTCCTGAGGCACCCCACAGGGGAGAGACCTAGAGGTCGACCTCTGACCCCCCAGTAACACCAACTGCGACTGACCTAAGAGGTAGGAGGAGAACCACTGTAAAACAATGCCTCCCACTCCCTACCCATCCAGCCGGTGAAGAAGGATACCATGGTCGATGGTATTGAACGCTGCTGAGAGGTCAAGAAGCACCAGGTCAGAGGATAAACCCCTGTCCGGAGCCTGCCAGAGATCATCTGTCTGTGTGACTGTTGAGGGCCTAGATAATCGGCTTTTTCCAAGGACCACTGGAGCTGGAGCACCACCATCTTCTAAATAACCTTCCCCATAAAGGGAAGGTTGGGGGCTGGGCGATAGTTTTTAAGAATGGCTGGGTCCAGCGAAGGCTTCTTGAGGACAGGGTGCACGAGTACCTCATTGTAGGGAGCCAGAAAGGACCCCCTCCTCAGAGAAGTATTGACAATCTCCAGGAGCCAGGTCTGTGTCACCTCTCTGCTGGCCAAAACCAGCCAAGATGGACACAGATCCAGTAAACAGGTGGTGGTACTCACAGCTCCAATGGCCTTGTCCACTTCATCAGGTGTCACCAGGTCAAACTCCTCCCAGACAGGTGGACAAGGATGGGCCCCAGTCACCTTGACTGACTTGTTGTCAGTCAACTCTGTTATCCAATCGGAGTCAGGGTCCATCCGGATCTGAGCGATTTTATCAGCGAAAAATGAGACTGCAAGGGCTCCTCAACTTCCCCCTGGTTAATTAAGGAGGGAGCAAGTGACCCTAAACAGAGAGGCCAGGTGAGATTCCGCTGATGCAATCAAGGCAGCATCATATGCGCATCTTGCCTCCTTGAGCACCTTTTATTACCACAAGACTTCTGAATGTTAATTATAATTAGAAGGTGCTTACCTAGATAAATCTTTGGCTACATTTCATATTTTCTACTTCTATGAAGGGAACCATCAACATTATTAGAAAGAGCTGGCATAGTCATACTCCATTCAGTATCAAGAATGCAGCTATAGAGGTGATCAACAGTATTAAGTATCTGGGGGTACACATCATAATTAGTGAAGTGTGCAAACCAGTGTCTGCAATTTTTGCACCAGATGAGGACAGAGTATCTTTCTCCTTCTGTCCTGGCCACTTTTTACAGAGGCAAAATCAGTGAAGGGCTACCAACATTTTTACTATCACACTGTGGGCATGACTTATGCAAGACGCCCTGCATTTTCTTTCAACATCTTTCAATGCAAATTGAGTGCTCTGGTGTGGAGCTCTATTTTCACTACCTCACTGCAGTCTCCCCTATCTGGGCAGTAGCCCACCCCTAGGCACAATTGACAGCATTTTAACAAACAAAGTCACTGTTTGGTTGGGTGGCTGCAGTTCTTCTCACAAAAAGTCCATGCAGAGAGTGTTAAGGACAGCCAAGAAGATTATAGGAAGCCCGATTCCTATTATTCAGGTACTGCTTATAAGTGCTATGTATTTAGTGCTTAAAGCATTGTTGGAGACTTTTACAAACCCACTTTATGGTCTGTTTCGGTTGCTTCCCTCTGGGATGAGGTTTTGAAGTATTTCTAACAGTACTAACAGAGTCTGTAACAGCTTTGTTTCCTATGCCATCCATCAGGTAAACTCACAAGGTCCGTTTCTCTCACCATGTACATGTGTACATCTGAACTAGCTTGTGTTATTTCTCTGTATCATATAACATATCTGAGTATATCCATAATTTTGTATTATTTATTTATTTATTTATTATTATTATTATTATTATTATTATTATTATTATTATTTATTTAGTAATTTTTTGTAGTGTATCTTGAAGATGTTGCCCCTTTTAGAGCTGTATGCAATAAAATTTCATTTTAATATATGCTGATTACATTCAAAGTGACAATAAAGTCTAAGTTCTATCCCTAATTTTCTTGCATGTGCTGAGCATAATTTATAATTCTGCTTTTTTCCATCCAAACAGTTGTGATGTAGTCCATGAATATATAGTGCCTTCCGATAAAGTAATTCCTTCCATTAAGGGGGATCTGTAGGGATTTTATTCTTAAGACATTTCAAATACATTATGAGTTTCTCAAATGGATATAACACTTTTATTGCTTGATGTCTAGGCTTATCTTTTCACTGCAATTACAGTATAAAGCAGAGCAACATCTTTTCCTGATATATAGATACGCTTCAAATCTAGCTTTAAACATGTATTTTATTTTATTTGATAAAGTCCTCTACCTCAAAGCTACTTGTTATGTATAACCAAAGCTCATTATTATAAAAACTTTGGTGTTTGTGTGCATTTCTATTTCAATTTAAAATCACATAGGTTCCACACTATTATTTTTCTGCACTTTGTGGCAATGTTTTACTGCTGTTATTTCTCTTCTTCCATTTTCTGCATTTTAAAACCAAACCTTTAAAAGCAAATCACAAGGGGGAGATTTGGCTTTGAGTCTGTGTGGAAACCGTATTTTCCTGTGCTTTATCTTTTGAATTTTAATTTTCTTTTTGCTCTTTGTGTTTAGGATTTTTTTGTTTTGTTTCCATTGGTATCTTAACTCAGAAAAACTAGAGTTTAGCAGCTACAAAACAACTTTTGAATATCAAACTGTAGAAAGCATTGTGAAGAGATAGACAATAGGTGACAAAATATTATTTTTATTTTCTGCTGATCAATACTAGTCTAAAGGACACAAATTCAGCTATTATGGAATCTCTCAAACCTTTATAATCTCCACAAAAACTAATACTGTAGAGACCTTTTTTAAAAATCTATTTGCTGCTTTGTCAACAAGGGCTAAACCGTACCATGTAACAATAACAAATATTCAGAATAATGAAAATGCATAATAGCAATAAAGTAAGATTAAATTCACCTATTAGAAAAATCTTTTTTCACCAATAATGGGGAAGTACTGAAAAGGACACTGAAAAAGCCATTATTAAAATAAAAACAAGTGATTTTTTTAATTGTTTTAATGACATAAATTAATTTATATTATATGTAAATTAAACTTAATTTAAATCACAAATTTATTTTTATTGTAACCCACTTTTGCTGTTGAACATTGCACGCTTCTTTAGAGAGCTTTTTAATCTGAAAATTAGAAAATAACATTTTAAATGGAATCATGAACAGAAAGCTACTGTATGTTGCTTTTTTTATACTTATTTTTTTTCTTAGTCTTTTAAAGAAATAGTAAATTTTCATTTTCATGAAAAGAACTGAAATAATGATTGCAGTCAAATCAATATTCTGAACCAGGAGTTTCCAACTTTGGCAACTTTAAGACTTGTGGAAGTTGAAATCCACAAGTCAAGGTTGGAAACCCCTGCTCTAAATCAACAAAGAGCTCAGATTGTGATTATAGATTATTTCATTTCAGAAATCTTCACTCTACCAATAATGGTGTTCTAAGATGTAATTCCTCATCTGATCATCTCCAGATTTGTTGGGTTTTGAGACCCATAATCTTCAGTCAAATCCATGTCAGTTGTGTACTATGGGACTTGAAAGCTAACATTATAGGATGCCTCCAGCAGAGCATGAAATATAATAATAATAATAATAATAATAATAATAATAATAATAATAATAATAATATAGCTAGCAAAACTACTGTGGGACTTCCGACTTCCGACTGACCGAATTCTGAAGCATAACACACCAGACATTGTGATCATGGAGAAAAAGAAAGTATGGATCATCGACATCGCAATCCCAGGAGACAGTATAATTGAGGAGAAGCAGCTAGAGAAATTAATGAAATACGAAGAACTAAAAATTGAGCTGCAACAACTCTGGCATAAGCCAGTGGAAGTGGTCCCAGTGGTACTTGGCACGCTGGGCACAGTACCAAAGGATCTCAGTGGACATTTGAAAACTATCGGACAAAATCTCCATCTGTCAATTGCAAAAGGCCACTTTACTGGGATCGGCAAACATAATTCGCCGCTACATCACACTGTCCTAGGTACTTGGGAAGCGCCCGACTGGTGATGAAATACGAAATCCAGCATAGTGATCTCGTTTGCTGTGTTGTACTGACATAATAATAATAATAATAATAATAATAATAATAATAATAATAACAACAACAACAACAATAACAACAACAACAATAATAAAAATATGGAAAAGGAAATAAATTTGTTTTTCTATTTATTTATTCAATTTTTTTATGCCACCCTTCTCCTTAGACTCAGGGTGGCTTCCAATATGTTAGCAATAGCACTTTTTAACAGAGCCACCATATTGACTTTGAACTGCAAATTTTTGTCAAACAATGGAACCCTCATAGCCTCAGACAACTAACCTCTGCCACCTATGTGTAACATATGGGTTTCTCAGATACTAAGGCAAATAACAATCTTTTTTTTTGGGGGGGGGGAGTTCTAAAAAGATGCATTTTTCCCTAAAGGAAATTACTTGCCCAGTCTGTCATTAAAGTCATTTACATAGTTACATATGCAAATAGGGCTGTTAATGGATAGAATAGGTTTCACTAATAAATGAAATGTTGATTTCTGACCTATTTTTGATCACATGCCCTCTGGCTAATCCCCCATCTCAAATTCTAAGAATGAAATATAGGACAGGTAGATTTGGGAGGAGAAGAAATGTGAGAGGAATATCACTAGCTTTTTAAAAATATGACTATGTTCATATTGAGAAGGACATTGACATCTAGTGGGTTGTGGGCTGTACACAATGTGTCTGTGGGTGACTGCTAAGGCCTATACAGGCACAAAATGTTCTGCCACATTTTGGCAGACATACGTGGGCACCATTGTCACAGCATTTGCATTTACAGTGCTGGCTTTGCAGAGTGCTCGCTTCTCTAATGCTCTGAATGTTCTTCTGGTCTCAGATGTCTGGCAGCCTTGGTGGATCAAAATGAGCCATGTTGGTTTATCTTGTTCCAGGGTTTCCCAGGAGTTGGTGTTGATATCGAACGACTTGAAGGAAGCTTTCAATGTGTCTTTGTAATGCTTCCTTTGTCCTCCATGCAATCACTTTCCTTTAGACAGCTCACCATAGAGGAGCTGTTTAGGGATGCAATAGTCTGGCATCTTTGCAACATGGCCTCCCCAGCGTGTCTGTGCTTTCATCAGCAGGGTGGGCCTGCTCTGGCACCTTATCCTGCCAACGGATCCTCAGAATTCTACGGAGGCAGGTCATGTGGAAGTGGTTCAATTGCCTAGCAAATCTCCTGTATGCCGTCCAAGTCTCACTGGCATACCACAGGGTAGTTAGCACTATTGCTCAGTAGACTTTGTACCTTGTAGCAAGGTTTATTTCACATCAATTCCACACATTGGTCATTAATCTGCCAAATGCAGAGCTTGCCTTGGTGATTCTGCAGTTGACCTCAATGTCAATTGTCACTGTATGGGAGACGGTGCTGCCAAAGTATGTAAATTGGTCCACTACTTGTAGCTTTTGTCCCTTTATTATCATGGTGTGCTCTTGGTATGTGGCTTTCAGAGCTGGCTGATGCATCACTTTAGTTTTCTTTATGTTGATAAGGAGGCCAAAGTTGTCGCATGCTGCTGCAAAATTATCCACACTGGTTTACATTTCATGCTCTGATCCAGCACAAAGGGCATAGTTGTCAGTAAAGAGGAGGTCACATAGCACAGTCTCATTTATCTTGTTCGGTCCTGTATGGAAGGACCGTTCTGGAAGGCATCTGACAGTATGGCTGAAAACATTATGTGAAATAAGTTCGGTGCCAACACATACCTTTACTTGATGCCATTTGTGATGGAAAAGGCCTCTGAAGCTTCTCCATTGTCCAGCATATGGGCCATCATGAAATTGACGTACCATCAGGATGAATTTGTCAGGGCACCCAAATTTTGACATGATAAAAAATTTTTTAAAAAATTAATCAAGCCATTCACTGCAAATTTATGCTGGAGTCATTCTTTTCCCAAATGATTTCATTAACATTTCATTTTCCCCTGTTAAAAACATTCCTCAAATCAATATATGCATATCATTACTTCCCACAAAATATGTCTGCAATGTTGCAAATAATTATTTCAGAATAAATCTATTGAACTCAATTGGATTTACTCCTGAATAATCAATTTAACTACTAAATTGTTGATCTAAAATTCATTAATTCTACATTTTCCCTGACTCATTGTTTTGAACTTATAATGAAAGTAATCCTTATAATATTATCATAAATACATAATTATAGAATGTAAGGGTTAAAAGGGAACTTGGAATTTTTCTCGTACAATCCTGTGCCTAATTGTAGGGATCCAATATTTTATATATTATTTTGGGATTTTCTCATTTTAGTCATTTGAACATTTCTGCTGAATTTTTCTTAAAACTTAGCCAATGGACCCTTCTATGAACATATGTTCTTATTCTCTCCCTGTAATAATGGAAGAATATTAGCAGCCATTTCCCCTACTTGTTTGTAAACCACTCAGTATCACCTCATAGAGGAGATGGATACCATAAAAATTGTAATACTTGGAAGGGTGATAGATTTTCGTTATTAGTTAATGTTTGAGTGTTTATTTTTATTTTGTTGCTAAAGGACTTATCACTCTTGAACAAATGGTTGCCTTTAAATGCAAAATTAAATAACTGTGGTTTATTTCATTAATAGCAGTCAGTTTTAGTGCAAATCTTTAGTCTTTAGTGCAAGTCTTTAATCTTCAGTCAGCCCACCAGCCCCAAACATTATTCCAGTTGTCAAGATTGTTTTCATTTTACTTACCTTCCTTGAAATCAATGGAAAATCCTTAGCCTTGGGACTAATGTTAAGTGGCTCTCAAATTAGAATCAATCTTACTTTTGACGGATGGAAGCTACACTTTAAAGCAGTTCAATTGGCTTGATTTCTTGAATTATGGAATATTGTAACAAGTATCTTAGGTCTGTACAATGTGGAGTCCTATCTTTTCGCTGCAGGTTCTATCTGGATAATCCTTTCCCCAAACTGGCATTCTCCACATGTAGTAATGGTGGAGAATTCTGGGATCTGCAGTTCCAAAGCATCTGGAGGGGAAGACTGATGTAGAAAAGTATTTTACATCGATGTCTTGAATGAAGAGCCAAAGCTATTAATTATTAAAGGTCAACTAAATGATCCAGTGACTTTTCTACTATCAGTACCAGTCTCAAATGTCATAATATGCAATATATTATAATTATTAATATTAGGAAATATCAGAAATTCTGAGTAACGTTCCATTCATTACAGTGATTGCTTTTCAGATGAGGAAAACATAAGGCAGATTAATTAGTGGCACCTCTCAATTCTGGAATGAATTTTCATCACTTAGTTGTGCAAAACCTGTTGAATCCAATGAAATGCATGAAAGTTTCAGGTCAGGGCACATTTTGCTTGAAGTGATGGAAATGACACAGCTTCTTTTATTTCTGGTACTGACAAGACCACATGTGGATTGCACATGGTTTTTCCTCCATCCATTTTTCCCAAGGACCAAAGTTTAAGCAAATTTTATCATTTAAACCTAAATAAGTTATATATAAACCTGCACAAAATGTCACTGTATACATTTAGGTTTTGCACACAATTATGTTATACACAATAATCTATGGATGGCATTTTTTTTTTCTTTGAAGGGTCTTGTTTCTAGGGGAGTAATCAGCTGGGAACTACAGACTGCCTATGGTTAGATGAAAGGGTAACAACCAAAACCAGAAATCGGTACAGTCACCATTTTCTTTCTGGCAGGTGTTTTCCTTTCTCTAGAACTGAAGTCCCACTTTCCACAATCCTTCTACATCCTTTGGGAAACAACCTACTGTATAAATCCTACTCATGTAGGATTTACCTGTGCATTCATGCACTATGAACAGCATGCAACATTATAGTCTTTTCATGGGTAAAAATATAAAGAACTACATAACAAACAACTGTACCCTTCTTTGAAGCTCCTGAAGAGAACATAAAATACCAAAAGCAGCTGCCAAATGAGCCAAACTAATTATTTCTAAATATGTTAAGCTATGATCATATAAATAGAAATCCTGGATGTTTTCCTGCTATGGATTACATATATTCACAGTGCTGAAATAAGAAGACTAATTTGCTCAGGAATAAAAAAAGCATTCAGGGATTTGGGTTCAGTTTATAACTTATAAACAAATCAGGAACAGCAGGCTCTAGGAACAGAATCTTGTTCTCTGATCCTTATGACAAAGATTAAATATTTCAACCAGCCTCATAAATGTAAGAAAATTATATACATAAAGTATAATATGGAATTATAGCTCCTGGGATTTATCCCAGTTAGAGTAGTCATAAAAGCACTTTTTGTTGCTAAGGTGAAATCCATAATGATAGTTCATTGCAAAAAGATTCTAAAACAGAAAAAAAGAGAAAAATCTAATTTTTGCAAAGTCTTTCTTTTCTGTGAAGAAAATAAAAGTAAATATGTTGTTTCTTAGATGTCACCATCAAATAGGGCCTAATTCTATGGTACAAATGAGATTGTTCCTTTTGAGAAAATATCCCAAAATAGCATATTAATGCACTTTATTCTATACTCGATGTACTTGCTCAGGAGTCTCTAAACTTGACAACTTTAAGACTTGAGGATTTAAACTGGCTGAGGAATTCTGAGAGTCAAAGTCCACAAGTCTGAAAGTTGTCAAGTTTGGAGACCCCTGTACTTACTACTAGGGGATAAATGGAGATACAAAACTCAATAGCCTTAAAATATGAACAATGTAGGATAATCCAGAATTTAATATGTATTTAACCTTCTGAATATATGTAATTCACTGACAATGAGCCTCATGGCTTCCCATTCAGCTAACAATGTGCCCAAAGACCCACTTAAATTACAGAAATAACTTAATTTTTCCTATAGGATCATCATTGTGGAAGAAGGTCAAAACATTTCAGAATTAGTTTCATCAATTCTTCCCATTAATGGATGATCCCTATTGGTACTTCCTGGCATTGTAGTGCCATGAATCTCAATATGCCTTTCCAGACTCCTGAGAAAATATAGGTTAAGCAGCTGGATGTTATTATTCCCAAAACCTCAGTGCACATATTCTCTGGCTTCTGGCTTCTCTATTAAATTAATAAATATTTGAGATTTGAGGAACCTTTGCCTAAGCTTGCACATAATAGCAAACCATCATTCCAGATATGATATGCTATAATAGAGACATCCCATAGTTTCATTTTATTCAGTGAGCTGCATCTGGTTATGAAGGCAAAAAACTGAAGAATACCCTTATTAATCTGGGAACAATGTAAATTTTAAAATAGCCATAATACAGCAAGGACACAAAAAAGAGAAAAATATCCAATAATTCTTCCCATTTCTCTCTAGTTCTATGGTGGAACTGTCCATTTCATTAACTTCTAATTTTCTACAAATATTAAATCATTTATCAAAAGATTGTTGCCCATAAGTAAATGATGGTTTAAAATTATGAAATCATTAACTTATTTTTTCAGCCAAGCATAAGAACAAAGGAAGAGTCATGCTGAATCAGGCCAAAGCCCATCGAATCCAGCATTCTGTGTCACACAGTGGCCCACCAGTTATACAGGGATCTTGAGCAGAAAGAGAAGACAAAACCCTCCCTTTCCCTTGACCCCCAATAAATAGTACTCAAGCTTATCATGATGTGGAAACACAACAATATGATAAAGGTTATGATAAAGGTTAGGCCCATCCTACCCTTCCACCAGTATGTATCTAGTTTCTTTTCCATCGACAAAGAGGCTTGAATTAGGCAAATCTCTTGTGGTCTTCTTGGAGCAGGGGTCTCCATCCTTGGCAACTTTAAGACTTTTGATAAATGATTAACTCTCAGAATTCCTTAGCCAACTGACTGAGGAATTCTGGGAGTTGAAGTTTGTGACCTTTAGTGCTTTTTTGGCAATGCTGTTACACTGGGCTCTGGCACTTAGGTCATTGGAAATGACTACTCCAAGGTCTTTGACTGAGTGAGGGTCTTCTGCGAGTTCAGTTTGTCCAAGTGTGTATTTAGCATTCAGATTCTTTTTACCAATGTGTAGGACAGAGCATTTGTTGGGTAAGATTTGCAGTTGCCAGTACCGTGTTTCCCCGAAAGTAAGACAGTGTCTTACTTTCTTTTTACCCCCAAAAGCCCCATTACGTCTTACTTTCGGGGTATGTCTTACATTGGAAAAAAATTGAAAGGGTCGCGTTCCCGAAGGCATCTCCCCAGAGTCCAGAAGGGCAGCCGCGGGACAGGAGCCTCGTGAGCCCTTTTCCAAGTTCAACCTCAGGGCTCCAAGCGGCGTGCACACGTGGAGCCACAGACGCGTGTCGGGGAAGCATGTGTCTGAAGGGGAGGAGCCGCTCTGCGCAGTTGGGCAGCCCCTCCTGCCTGCCGGAAAGGAGGCGGGCGAAGGAGGGCGCAGCTCCGGCCGCTCGCCTCGGAGCTGGTCGGCCTTGCTGGCCGCTTGCAGCCGAGCCTCGTCAGGACTCGGTTGCTGGGACGAGTGCCTTCGCTGCAAGCCACCGCCCGCTCGGCTCACTTCAGACCAGCGCCGTCCTTCGCTTTGCCAAGCCTGGGAAGAGGCAGTGGCGCCACGGCGAGGCGAAGACGAGGGGCGCGCGGGGAGCTTGGAAGCGACGTCATCGGGCTCCCCCCGGCAATACCCCCATGTTTCCCCGAAAGTAAGACATATGTCTTACTTTCGGGGTACGGCTTATATTAGCCGACCCCCCTGAAACCCCCGATACGTCTTACAATCGGGGGTGTCTTACTATCGGGGAAACAGGGTAGTTAGACCATTTAGCTACATGGTCAAAGTCCTTTTGAAGGGTAGAAGTATTATCAAAAGTATTAAATAGCTTAACATCATCAGCAAAGAGAACCCAATTTATTTATTTATTTATTTTATTTTATTTATTTATTATTTAGATTTGTATGCTGCCCCTCTGCGAGGACTCGGGGCGGCTCACAACAGAGAAAAACAAATCATAAATAATCCGAGTAAGTTTAAAACATTTAAAATTTAAAAGAAAACCCCATATACTAACAGACACACACACAAGCATACCATGCACAAATTAAACATGCCCAGGGGGAGATGTCTCAATTCCCCCATGCCTGACGATACAGGTGGGTTTTAAGGAGTTTACGGAAGGCAGGAAGAGTAGGGGCAGTTCTAATCTCCGGGGGGAGTTGGTTCCAGAGAGCTGGTGCCGCCACAGAGAAGGCTCTTCCCCTGGGGCCTGTCAACCGACACTGTTTAGTTGACGGGACCCGGAGAAGGCCCACTCTGTGGGACCTAATCGGTTGCTGGGATTCGTGCGGCAGGAGGCGGTCTCGGAGGTATTCTGGTCCGATGCCATGAAGGGCTTTAAAGGTCATAACCAACACTTTGAATTGTGACCGGAAATTGATCGGCAGCCAATGCAGACTGCGGAGTGATTGTGAAACATGGGCATACCTAGGTAAGCCCATGACTGCTCTCGCAGCTGCATTCTGCACGATGTGAAGTTTCCGAACACTTTTCAAAGGTAGCCCCATGTAGAGAGCATTACAGTAGTCGAACCTTGAGGTGATGAGGGCATGAGTGACTGTGAGCAATGAGTCCCGGTCCAAATAGGGCCGCAACTGGTGCACCAGGCGAACCTGGGCAAACGCCCCCCTCGCCACAGCTGAGAGATGGTTTTCTAATGTGAGCTGTGGATCGAGGAGGACGCCCAAGTTGCGGACCCTCTCTGAGGGGGTCAATGATTCCCCCCCAGGGTGATGGACGGACAGATGTGGTTGTCCTTGGGAGGCAGAACCCACAGCCACTCCATCTTATCCGGGTTGAGCTTGAGTCTGTTGACACCCATCCAGGCCCCAGCAGCCTCCAGGCACCGGCACATCACTTCCACCACTTCGTTGACTGGGCATGGGGTGGAGATGTAAAGCTGGGTATCATTGGCATATTGATGATACCTCACCCCATGTCCTTGGATGATCTCACCCAGCGGTTTCATGTAGATGTTAAATAGCAGGGGGGAGAGGACCGACCCCTGAGGTACCCCACAAGGGAGAGACCTCGGAGCCGACCTCTGACCCCCCACTAACACCGACTGCGACCGGCCAGAGAGGTAGGAGAAGAACCACTGAAGAACAGTGCCTCCCACCCCCAACCCCTCCAGCCGGTGCAGAAGGATACCATGGTCGATGGTATCGAAAGCCGCTGAGAGGTCAAGAAGCACCAGGACAGAGGATAAAACCCTGTCCCGGGCCCGCCAGAGATCATCCATCAACGCGACCAAAGTGGTTTCCGTGCTGTAACCGGGCCTGAAGCCCGACTGCTGGGGACTTAGATAATCAGCTTCTTCCAAGGACCGCTCTAGCTGGAGTGCCACCACCTTCTCGACAACCTTCCCCATAAAGGGAAGGTTGGAGACTTGACGATAGTTATTGAGTACGGCTGGGTCCAGTGAAGGCTTCTTGAGGAGGGGGGCGCACAAGCGCTTCTTTATAGAGAGTTGGAAAGACTCCCCTCCCCTAGGAAGCGTTGGTAATCTCCTGGACCCAGCTCCGTGTCACCTCCCTGCTGGCCGAAACCAACCAGGAGGGACACGGATCCAGTAAACAGGTGGCGGAACTCACAGCTCCAATGGCCTTGTCCACTTCATCAGGTGTCACCAGATCAAACTCTTCCCAGACAGGTGGACAAGTACATGCCCCAGTCACCTCGACTGACTCGTTGTCAGTCGACTCTGTATTACAATTGGAGTCGAGATCGGCCCGGATCTGAGCAACTTTATCAGCAAAAAACGTGTTAAAATCCTCGGCACTGCTCTGCAAGGGCTCCCCAGCTCCCCCCTGGTTAAGAAGGGAGCGGGTCACCCTAAACAGAGCGGCCGGGCGGGATTCCGCTGATGCAATCAAGGCGGCATGGTACGTGCATCTTGCCGCCTTGAGCGCCACTTTGTAAGTCTTAATAAAAGCTCGCACAAGTGTTCGATCAGATTCAGACCTACTCTTCCTCCATCGCTTCTCTAGACGTCTCTTTTGGCGTTTCAACTCCCAATTGCTTGTAATATTGTCACAGAGATCATTTATGTAGAGCAGTGTTTCCCAACCTTTTTTGAGCCGCGGCACATTATTCATATTTTCAAAATCCTGGGGAACACTGAACGGGGGGGTGGGGGGGTGGCTAAAGAAAAGTTTTGACAAAAAAAAATCTTCCTCCATTTCGCTCTATTTCTCCCTCACTCTTTCTCTCTCTTCCTTCCCTTCTTTCTCTCTCTCCATCCCTCTTTCTTTCTTCCTCTCTTTTTTGCTCTCTTTCTCTCTCCCTCCTTCCCTCCCTATATGTCTTTCTCTCTCCCTTGCTCTCTCTGCCTCTCTTGCTATCTCTCTTTCATTCTCTCTCTTTCTTTCTTTCTTTCTCTCTTTCTCTCTCTCTCTGTCTCTCTTTCTCTGTCTCTCTTTCTCTCTCTCTTGCTAGCTCTCTTTCTCTCTCTTTCTCTTTCTCTGTCTCTCTCTCTCTGCCTCTCTTGCTATGTCTCTCTCTCTCTCTCTCTCTCTCTGCCTCTCTTGCTATGTCTCTCTTGCTCTGTCTCTCTTTCTCTCTCTTCCTTTCTTCTCTGCGGAGGCCGGCGAAGGTTTTTCTTATTTTAAATGTTCCGGGTGGCAGGGGGATGCAGAGCCCGCACGCACACACCCCCGACATTCCAAATTCTGCCTCAGCTGTGAGAAGAACGCCTGCCCCGCCTGTCCTGCAGCCCTTTCGCTGACAGCCTGGGACAAAAGCGCTCCGTGAAGGGACTGCAAGAGTGGCCGGGCGGGCATTAGCAGCCGGATGAGGAGGACGAGAAGCCGCTGCAGCCACCCCCCAATCCCCCCCCCTTCCCTGGGTGCCTTCCAAAGGCCCCTGGAAAAAGGCAGGAGGTAGCAACAAGGCACGAGGACAAGCAGGCAGCTTGGCGGAGGGGAAGCGCTGAGGGGCTCTCCTCCTTCCCCACCCCCGCGCTTCTCTCCCGCCCTGGCTTTTGCTTTGCCCGCAGATTTCCCCGCAGTTCAAAAGGAGGCAAGAGGTGGCCTGGATGAAATTGCGGGGAAATCATGGGGCGAAGTGAAAGCCAGGGCGGGAGAGAACCACGGGGGTGGGGAAGGAGGAGAGCCCCTCAGCGCTTCTCCTCCGCCAAGCTGCCTGCTTGTCCTCGCGCCTCGTTGCTACCTCATGCTGCTCCCACCATGGCTGCGCGCGGTTCCGGTGCCCCTGGCTGAAGGTCGTCCTGTGGCTGGTCTTGGGCTTTACGGTGGCTTCCTGGTTCCCTCTCCTCCCTCCGCCTGTGTCTACCGCCAGCGCCTCATTCCTCGGAGCTGCCGCTTCCTTCCAGGCAGCCCAGCCACGCTGCCGTAGAAAGTGCAGAGGTTATTGCCGCCACCTCTGCCTCCACTCAGGGAGCCACCGTGGTTGAGCTGAGGGAGAGGAAAAGGCGCGGTGACCACGGTGGCTCCCTGAGTGGAGGCAGAAGCGGTGGCAATAACCTCTGTGCTTTCTCGGCAGCGTGGCTGAGCTGGCCGGAGGGAAGCGGCAGCTCCCAATCGAGGAACCCACGGCAACGGGCGACGGCTTGGTGGGAGGCGACGGCGGGAGACACAGGCGGTGGGAGGAGTGGGAACCAGGAAGCGACTGTGAAGCCCAAGACCATCCACAGGATGACACTCAGGCAGGGGCACCGGCAGCGCCCCGCCCAGCTTGAGCTTCTCGCGGCACACCTGGCCATGTCTCGCGGCACACTACTGTGCCGCGGCACACCGGTTGGGAAACGCTGATGTAGAGTATAAAGAGAGTACATCCTAGGACACTGTCTTGGGAACGCCACTGTTAACTGGAGCAGGATTAGATATGGCATTACCTATTTTGACCACCTGTTGTCTGTTTGACAGGAACGCTGATATCCAATTGTGCAGTGGTCCTGAGATGCCATAAGATTTTAATTTCACTGATTTTATAAAAATAGCTATCGTTATACATATATTTGGACATGGCAAAAGCTACAGTGAACTCTGGTGAATCCAAAAGTCCTATACTTCTGAATTCAGCTTTATTTTTAGAGTGCTTGGAGTCTCTCTATATGGTGTAAACCTATAAGAAGTGGAGAAGAGACTTTAAGACTAAGTAAGTTTTAGTCACATGCTTACAGTAAGCCACTGTATCTCCTCCTTCTTTAACCTAAAAGTGCTTTTTCACAAAAGGCAACTGGACTTCTTTGTTTTTTGCTTGAAGATGTTTCACTTCTTATGGAAGAAGCTTCTTTGGTTCTGAATGAATGGTGCAGAACTGAAGTGCAAAATTTCAGAACTGAAGATGCTTCTTAGATGAGAAGAAAAACATCTTCAAACAAAAACAAAAAAAGCCCAGTTGCCTTTTGAAAAAACACCTTTGGGACAACCATGACCAGGATGACTGAGAATCTCCCTAGGCCTTCCTCTTCAAGATTGTCTGAATTTTTTAAAAAACAAACAAACAAAAAACAGGGACCGTTTTATTAGAAGATGGGCACCAAATAAATGTAATAAGGAATGAATGAATGAATGAATGAATGAATGAATGAATAAACAGACAGACAGACAGACAAACAAACAAACAAACAAACAAACAGACAAACAGACAGACAAACTGTCAAATAGTGTTTATATTTGCAATCATACCTATTTCAAATAATAACCTTTGGTCTGCACAAGGGCCCTTTGGTCTGCACAAGGGCCCATATCTTTTTTGGACTGTTATGCCTCATGTTTCAAGCGACTCAAAACTTTGAAGGACTAATTTTAACACTAACACAACACTAACAAGTAGAGTAGCTGCATTTTAGACATTTCCTCTAGAAATTCAAGTTGATATAAAGAGGTCAGGTATGTTCATATTAACTATAGCCTGTTCCTGTATAGGACTGGCAAAAGCAGTCGGAAGACCTTCTCTATTTGGCCAATGCATGAAACAAAGCCTCTTCAGAATATTTGAGTTATAGTTTCAAGATCTGATGTGGTGTAAGGCACCCTGCTGATCCAAACTACAATGCCTCTTTGCTTTGAGGAGGCAAATCTTAGTGCCTAGTGTTGAGTGCCTGGCAGAAAGATAAACTGATGCAGGCCTTTCATAGAGAATGTTAAAAAATAACATCTGCTCACTTCAATGTTTCCTCTCCAAAAGAGACAAAAATAAACAGGTTGGTTAAGGATACTATAGGAGAAATTACAGAGCAACTTTATGAAAAAAAAATCCTGATTTTTTTTAAAAAAATGTTTTTATTTATTCGTTTGTATGTTTACTATATTTATATGACGTTCAACTCCAGAAGGATTCTGGGCAGCTTCCAACAAATAAAAACAATTTCTAAAACAGTATAAAGCTTTTCTTTATTCATGACCAGATGTCACAATCATCATCGGTCCCAGGCCTGCCAGAACAGCAGGGTCTTTACAGCTTTACAGAAGGCTGGTAAGGTGGGGAGGACATGAATCTCCAGGGCTGTTAGTTCCATAAGTCTGGAGCCACCACAGAGAAGGCTTATCCCCAGGGGCCTGCCAGCTGACATTGTTTGGCTGATGGGACCCGGAGAAGACTGACTCTGTTTGTTCTTATTGGTCACTGGAAGATATTCAGCAGAAGGCGGTCCCAAGTTGGTCTGGTCCTGAGCCATAAAGGGCTTTATAGGTGATAACCAACACCTTGAATTGTGTTTGGAGAATGATTGATCTCCGAACGCAATTCATTCATTTATTTAATTCATTTATTTATTTCATGTACTCAAATTATGTATATGCTTATATGTAAGTACGAGATTGACAATCTATCTAATACAAGATTGACAAAAGAAACAACAAACAAATAAATAAATAAATAAATATTATTTTGTGACTAGCTATTCCCATTTTTAAGTGAATTTATTCTAAGTAGAATACAAGTTTTTTGTTTTGTTCTATTTCTCTGATTTATTTCTTAGCAGGTTTCTTTTTTTCTTTTTATAGTACTTTTCCATAATAACTGTAATTCCCAGGAAATCATCCTTTGAATCTGAACATCTGCATTTAATGGATCCATATTTTCTCCAATCCATCCTGGATGTTAATATGCCCATTTCCTTTGTATGCAACAGAATTACTCCAGAGCTGATTAGAATTATTAGCTTGGTTTGAATAGTGGAGTGGTTTATATCAAAGCAAACTGATTCTATTATTTGAAAAGCATATGCACCCAAAGTCCATCATAGAGCTGAAATGATTCAAAGGTACCTGATTAGAATTAATGTGTAAAATCAATTCACCAATTGAGTTTGAAGGTGGTGATTCAAATAAATTATATTTGAAGCAGATCTCCAAATTGCTGCTTTGTTTAGTCCTGGCATTTAATTGTTTTCTCTTTTAACAATCTACAAAAAAGTTCAGCCTTCAGTATAAATTAGCAGCCACTTTTAGAAAAGGTAGACAGATTTAAAGAAGGATGATTTGCCTCTAAGAATGTTTTTATTATAGTCTGGAATTTGAATGCTGCTTCTTCTTCTAGCAACAGGTTTAAAATAATTGAGCAATATTCTGATCTGCCATTTTCTCATATTCTTTGTTTTCTATTTGAAAAAAAGTAGTAAAAATGCTTAGGGACATTATTATCATCCTAACTCCTTTCAAAGGAATCTATTCTGCTTCATTACCTATCTTAGACAATGGAAATCTCATATTAATCAACATCTTTCTACCTCTTGTACTAAAATAGCAATTCAAAGAAGAAAAAAATTTACACCACAAAAAGTCATGTTAAAAATGATCTACCTAGGAGAGGAGAGGCCAGGACCAGGGATGGGCAGCAGGCAGGACGGAGTGGAACGCGAAGTGGAACGCAGCTCCACCGATGGAAATGAAGCTGCATGCACAGCTCCAGCTGATTGGCAGCAGTCACTTCCTGGATTACCGGTCTCAGTTCAGCTCTCCTTTTTTCCTCTCCTGCTTCTGCTGCATCTGCACTCCTTGCTTTTTTCCTCTTTCCACCTTCCTGACTTTGGATGAGCTTACCTCTCTCCTGCCCAGCTCCCCTCCAGCATCACACGGCCACCTCCTGGAAGGAGGAAAGAGGAAAAAAGCAAGGAGTGCACAGCAGCAGCAGCATGGGGGAAAAGGAGAGCTGAGCCAAGCTGAGCCGAGCCATGCCAAAGTGATCTGGGCTGCGGTCCTTTTCCCCTTGCGAAGCCCTCACTCTGCCTGCAGCTGACATGAAAAGGTGTCATGCGACAATAATAACCTTGTAACTCTCCCTTGGCTTTCCGATATTTTTAAATTCCCCCTCCCATCCTCCCCCCTCTTTTCTCAACAGCTGATTGGCACCCATTCGCCTAGCTACCCAGCCGAAACCAGGGGATGACCCAAGAAGAAGAGCACGGGAAACACAAAGCAAATTGTCACCCAAGCGAGCAAAAATGGTGACGTTGTAAGTTGAGGACTTAACAGTTCACTTGAGTGATGATGATCATTCAAGCCATTCCCACCTGGTCACATGACTGGCAAGCCACTCCTACCCACCCACAAAATAAGCCACACCCACAGTGTGGCAGTAAAAATTTTGGCTTCCCATTACTGGCCAGGACTCTGATTCTAAAGAAGCTGTTCCAACTAAACTAGTTGAATATCAGCCTCAGGATATAAGAAGTCAGGAATTGAGGCTGAGCCAGGACAGGTTTTCCCTCAGAACAGCTGGAACATTCAGAGTATGTCAGATGACCTTTAAGCCCTCACACAGACAGCATAGTTGAGAGCAGAGCAAAGACACTGATTCAGTCTCCTTGCCAAGTAAAGGGATAATTCTTGTGATTAAAAACACAACTGAGGTAGCTCTGACCAGGGCTAAATACTAGTTTTCTTCACTGCCAGTTCGCTCCTTGATGTGCCACCAGCTTTTGCACTTGTGCAGAAGCAAAAAACCCCACCAGATTCAGTGCATGCACAGAAGTAAAAAACAAGATGTGCCAAGAGAGCTTAGGGGTGTGGCAGGCCGGTTCCAGTGACACAAGCTGCCAAGCTACTACCAGTTCCATAGAACTGGTCCAAACTGGGAAGAACCCACCTTTGGCTCTGACCAATGTAACTCTGGAGAAATAGCATTCTGATTTGCAAATGGATCTGATTTGTTCTGGGTGTTGTTTCTGTGAAACTTGATTTTGGACTGGCTGGCAAACCTAACTTTGCTCTCTGAACTTTTGACTACTTTTATAGATGTTCCTCTTGAAGGTGAAGCCACTTAGGCAAGTTTTCTTTTCAAGAGACT
Organism: Erythrolamprus reginae; assembly: GCF_031021105.1. Taxonomy (NCBI): domain Eukaryota; kingdom Metazoa; phylum Chordata; class Lepidosauria; order Squamata; family Dipsadidae; genus Erythrolamprus; species Erythrolamprus reginae. The sequence goes on along the minus strand of NC_091954.1, from coordinate 42,503,038 downwards.
TTGTTGATTTATATTTCTTCCTTGTTTACTGTTATCTGTTCAGCCTTGAGTAAATTGCTTTCTTCACCTAACAACTGTTGTGTGTGAGTATGAGACCTGAAACAAAACACATTTGAAAGAACTTATTTGAGAAAAAAAAATTGAATGTATATCAGCACATGCAAGCATACATTACTGTATATATCTGCTGAACTTTATTCCATTTTCTGGCCCAGATACTCCAGAAGTCAGTAAAATGAAGATTTATATTCCATGAAAAATCTAATCTAATATGTAGAAGAAAATATAACTTACCTGTTAAAAAGGTAAAATCAGATTATTCACAGTTTCAAAACAATTTTAAGTGTGATTGACTGTTGCATGATTTCTTAAACAGTTCTCATTGTTTCTATATTGAAAGCTGATTTTAAATTCAAGTTTTTTAAAATTAGTTTTCAATTCAATGTAAATCTTCATATATATATGATTAAAGATGTTTGCAATGTTACCATTTTGTAGAACACACAAACACATTAGCTAACTGTATATTAGATCTGTACATTAGAATTTGCTGAAATGATATACTGTTGCAAAGGAAAGTTATTTCCACATTCTTTGTTCCTTTATTCAATACTGCTTATATAAAATAACAGTTTTCTTACATGGATTATATTCAGTAAAAGCTCTAAGAAAACTAGAGCTATATTCGATAGCCAGAGCTATATTCTGGGCTAATGATTTTTATCTGCCCATCATCAGGAATATCCTGTTGAGCTTCCTATTAAATCAATTAACATTCAAGCAGTCCTGATGGATTATACTAAATATTTCTAACATAAGAGAAAACCTTTGGAAATAGAGACAGCAGTGGACATGAGCCCTCCCAATTTGCTATTTCCGAAGTGATAATGAGCTCTAATCTCATCTCCCTTCAAACGTTGGCTTAGCACATAATAATTCAGTGCCAAGCTGTGAGAAAATATTGTTAATTGACAGAGATGTCTCCAACTATAAACTGCCACTTACTTTCAGCAATTATGCTGCTTAGTTGAAGTCTGGCAAGTGTCTCCTTAAGGGAACAAACAAAATAAACCAGTGTTTGGACCAGTATCTAGGCCCTCAGCAGCCAGGGTTCAGGCCCGACTACAGCCCGGAAACTGCTTTGGTCATGTTGATGGTGGGCCCGGGACAGGGGTTTATCCTCTGTCCTGGTGCTTCTTGAACTCTCAGCGGCTTTCGATACCATTGACCATGGTATCCTTCTGCGCCAGCTGGAGGGGTTGGGAGTGGGAGGCACTGTCCTTCAGTGGTTCTCCTCCTACCTCTCCGTTCGGTCGCAGTCGGTGTTAGTGGGGGGTCAGAGGTTGACCTCAAGGTCATTCCCTTGTGGGGTGCTTAAGGGGTCGGTCCTCTCCCCCCTGCTATTCAATATCTGCATGAAACCGCTGGCTGAGATCATCCAAGGGCATAGAGTGAGGTATCATCAGTACGCTGATGATACCCAGCTGTACATTTCCACCCCATGTCCAGTCAATGAAGCAGTGGAAGTGACGTGCCAGTGCCTGGAGGCTGTTAGGGTCTGGATGGGTGTCAACCGACTCAAACTCAACCTTTATAAGATGGAGTGGCTGGGGGTTTTGCCTCCCAAGGACAATTCCATCTGTCCGTCCATCACCCGGGGGGGGGGAATTACTGACCCCCTCAGAGAGGGTCTGCAACTTGCGTGTCCTCCTTGATCCACAGCTTACATTAGAGAACCATCTTTCAGCTGTGGCAAGGGGGATGTTTTCCCAGGTTCGCCTGGTGCACCAGTTGCAGCCCTACCTGGACCGGGAGTCACTGCTCACAGTCACTCATGCCCTCATCACCTCGAGGTTTGACTATTGTAACACTCTCTACATGGGGCTACCTTTGAAGAATGTTCAGAAACTTCAGATCGTGCAGAATGCAGCTGTTACACCAACACTCCGCAGACTGCATTGGTTGCCGATCAGTTTCTGGTCACAATTCAGAGTGTTGCTTATGACCTATAAAGCCCTTCATGGCATCGGACAAGAATATCTCCGGGACTGCCTTCTGCCGCATGAATCCCAGTGACCGGTTAGGTCCCACAGAATCGGCCTTTTCCGGGTCCCGTTGACAAAACAATGTCGTCTGGCGGGACCCAGGAGAAAAGCCTTCTCTGTGATGGCCCTGACCATCTGGAATCAATTCCCCCCAGAGATTAGGATTGCTTCCACCCTCCTTGCCTTTCACAAATTCCTTAAAACCCACCTCTGCCGTCAGGCATAGGGAAATTGATTCCCCTGGGCTGTTTCCGCTTTACATATATGGTTTGCATGAGATGTATAATTGTTTTTTATATTAACGGTTTTAAATTGTTTTAACCATTGGATTTGTACTGTTTTGTTGTTGTGAGCCGCTCCAAGTCTCCAGAGAGGAGCGGCATACAAATCTAATAAATAAATAGATAGATAGATAGATAGATAGATAGATAGATAGATAGATAGATAGATAAATAAATAAATAAATAAGTATTGCATAGGCTTTCTGTTTGCCACATAGGCTCCAAGCATGGTCATGTGCTTATTAAATGTATAGTCACATTTTCAATTGGGAATTTTCCATGCCTGGTAAAGAATCCTCATAATTTGATGGCCATGGGAGAGACCTACCCATCCACAAAATTGTTAGTTAGAGCATGTTCTGTGGGGCTCTATGGTATGAGTCTCCTGAAAATTCAAGGGAACAAATTTCAGACACACACACACTTGAAAGTTCAAAAACAATGTTCTTTATCACAAAGATTCAAAAGAAACAAAGCACCCTTTTTGTATTGCAAAGAGCACGCATCCCAAAACAACCTGGTAGTCTGTACAATCCCCTTAATCAGTCCTTAAGTACTTAGCTAGCAGCTGTGAAGAAACGTCACAGCTCTCCTTCTTCCACGAAGTGAAATACCCACACTTTGCTCTGCTTTGGTTTCAAAGTCATGAAAAATCAACAAAGTCTGGAAACAACAAGGCACAGTCCTGAAGAACAACAATCAGATAATCTTCCACAATGGTCCAAGCCAGCACGCTGCTATTTATATCAGCAGCTCTAATTACTGGAGCCCCACCCAAACACAGGTGGCCTCTCTTATCTCCTGTAATATTTCTTCAATTGGTCTCTTCTTTGCATAAGTCTGCGCCTGCGTGGGTCTAACACTTCCTCATCCGAATCAACCGAAGATAATGGAGATTAGCTTCCTGGGCTGTGTGCCAAGTCCCCCTCTTCCAAGTGACCCCTACCTTCTTCTTCATCCGAGGAAACTGCACTACCTGACTCTGTTGGCAATAAAACAGGCCTATGACATGTTAATGTTTGCCCTGCATACACCTCTACATTCCTTGGGGCAAGAGCTGGGCCAGAGCCAACCACAATACAGCAGATGATGAACAGTTCCCCAGGCAAATGGATACATTAACCACCACCTCGAAACCAACAAAGGTTTTCCAAGCTCAGGCATGGGATTTAAATTCTAAAATGTAGTAGTTCTTCATAAAAGGTAAACTGTCACTGATAAATGAAGCATGGCTAAGAAACTAAGAAAGCTCTACAGGGCATTTAACCAGATTACTTGCAGGACCACCTCCTGCCGCATGAGTCCCACAGAATTGGACTTCTCCAGGGTTATTGTCAGAATCGGCCTCCTCTATTGTCAAGTGTGCTAGCATGCATACTCATGCCAACATCCCTTTCCTTTCCCCCTCACCCATGTGCACGCCCACGCACTGCACACAAGCATGCGCACAGGCCTTCTGAAGCCTGTTAGATGAAAAAAATGTCTGAACAGGCAAACTGGAATTTCAGAAAAATGCACTTCCTATTTGCCATTATGCTGTTTTGCACTCCAGAGGGTTCAGGGAAACTTCCTTAAGCTCCCGAGTGCAAAAATCAGCACAATGGGAAAACCAAAAGTTCAGAAAACGTACTTTTGCATTTTTCTGAACTTCCGGTTTGTTTGTTGGGAGACTTTTTTTGCCTCCTAGACTTAGGGAAACTTCCTTGAAGCATCTGGAGGGCAAAATGGCCTTTCCCAAGGTTGAAAATCAGCTGGCCTGAAACAGGGTAATGCCTCCCGTGCCCTCCGATATGGCTCTGCATGCCACCTGTGGCACATGTGTGCCATAGGTTCACCCCATCATGGTCGTATACAAACCAACAGACAAAACAGATACCATACAAATACAAACTCACTACTCATAACAATTGGCAGAAACACAAAACCATTAGCACCCAACAGGACTGACACAGACTTCAGAGGATAATCAGAACTGCAGAAAAAACAATTGCAGCCAACCTGCCTTCCATTGAGGACCTGTATGAGTCAAAAAGAGGGCGGGGAAAATATTTACGGACCCCTCGCATTCTGGACATAAACTGTTTCAACTCCTACCCTCAAAACATCACTATAGAGCACTGCACACGAAGACAACTAGACACAAGGACAGTTTTTTCCCAAACGCCGTTACTAGTAAACAAATAATTCCCTCAACACTGTCAGACTTTTTACTAAATCTGCACTTTTTTCTACTAGTTTTTCGCATCATTCCTATCATCTTTTTCCTCCCACTTAGGACTTTATGACTGTAACTTGTTGCTTGTATCCTAAGACTTTTATTAATATTGATTGTTTCTTCATTGCTTATTTGACCCCTATGGCAATCATTAAGTATTGTACCACATGATTCTTGACAAATGCATCTTTTTCTTTTATATACGCTGAGAGCATATGCACCAAGACAAATTCCTTGTGTGTCCAATCACACTTGGCCAATAAAATTCTATTCTATTCCATTCCATTCCATTCCATTCCATTCTATTCTATTCTATTCTATTCTGCCAAATGGAGATGTTTGATTACATGTAGCAGCATTTTTATTTCTGCATGAGGCCACTCTATTCTTGTCTATTCTGGTTAGCCTCAGCTTTAAAACCAATACAATAGGGTGCTGAATTAAAGAATAATCATGGAAGCCATCGAGATAGAAAAACATCCCCAAAATATGAACAAGCGGGATGATACCTCCCGCCTACCAGACATCTGGAAACCAGTCCTCAAACGTATCCCAGCCATAGAAACCAGACTCAGAACACACATTGCAAAACAATCAAGTAGCCTGCAAGCTCCAACTACTCAGGATATCACGCCTAATCTACAACCATTAACTAATCAGCATACCTCAGCTACATCAACAACCCCAGGTGTTACCCCACAGCGTTCCTTTAGCTATTGCTACTAAGCTTCAATTCCTAACATAAAGGAAGTTTCCTGGATTTTCTCAGATACTTGTACTAAATGGCTTGCAAATGAGTATCTAAGGTGTCATTGCTTAATAAATTGTTTTTATTGCAAATGCTAGATATGGCATTAATATGAAAAAAAACCCCATCAAATATGAATTGTAGGACTAAAGTTGTATATATAACAGACCCAGGATTTGAATCATTCATGCCTCCTAACAGGTTGAAAATTATTAACTTTCCTGCAAGGCGAATAGTTGACATTGATGCATTGTTCCTGAAAAGGATCAACCTGTTCCAAGGCCCTTTGTTTTTCACCTTATTTGATATAACTCTCACCAAAGTAAAAAAAACAGTAAATAGATGGAGACTGATCATATTCACACTTTGTAATTTAATTCAAATGAAATTTGATTGAATTGAAATCAAATTTAACTTGTGTTTAAACTTATATACTTTCGGGTGTGTGGCATGACACATGAATCAAAGACTGAATTAGAATTTTGGCCCATCAAGTATTCCATGTTGAAGTTAATAAAAAGGTGTGTCACTTTTAACTCCTTCAAACTTTATTCCATGCTGAGAGTATAAACATCAAAAGAATTACGGTTAATGATGAGGTTGTTAGTATATGAAAAATAATGAATGGATAGTGGATAAAAGCACAGAAGTCTGTTTCTCCTTTATGTGTCTCTTGGAAGATTCAAAACTGCTTGAAACCAAAGGAAAAATATTCCTAAATGCTATACACATAGCAATCCCTTCCATTTTCAGGCCTGTACTCTATGCTATTCATAAAGAAGAAGCAGAGTCTCAAGGTAAAATAAGCACTCATTTTCAACATCAGGCCATACAAGTGAAGCCCCATCTGGGGGATCAGGCAGCACACAAAACCACATCCCCTCATAACATGTTTCTCCATGGAACCATTTCCTGGTGCTCAAAAGGTTGGGGGGCCCAGATCTAGATTATCCACTGCATAAGAGTAGACAAATAGGGCAGACAAATAAAATAAATGAATGAATGAATAAATAAATAAATGTTGGAAATGGTATCTGTGCATTGACTTGAGCTATGTATATCCAACATGTTAGCTGCTTAACTCTGGTATAATCTCCATTCACCTGAAATGGAACTCATGGAAGGGGAGGTCTAAAAATAAAAGTGAAGAAGAAATATTTTTGAACAAATATTCTTTGGTGCTTTCAAAGTTCAGTGCACAGCGGGTAGATGTTTAGAAAGATTCTGCCAATCAATTTTTGTAACGAATTGTGTAAACCAGTGAGTGGGTCCTAAACTTTTTCAGTCCACTAACCATTTAGTGCTACAAACTCATCCTCACCACCCCCATCCCTACCCTCCTTAGCCCCCAAAGACACATTTATTTGAAAAAAAAAATGGATGTATTATCAGCACATGCAGATATATACATTACTGTATATACCTGCTGAAATCTACAGTATTCCAATTTTTGGCCCAGATACTCCAGAGGTAAGTCAAATGAAGATTTATATTCCATGACAAATAAAATATAATGTGTAGAAGAAAATACAACTTATTTGTTAAAAAGGTAAAACCAGATTTTTCACATTTTCAAAACAATGTTAAGTGTTATTGACTATTGCAGTGTTTCCCAACGTTGGCAACTTGAAGGTATTTCGACTTCAACTCCCAGAATTCCCCAGCCAGCAAATACTGGCTGGGGAATTTTGGGGGTTGAAATCCAGATATTTTCAAGTTGCCAATGTTGGGAAACACTGCAATAGTCAATAACACTTAACATTGTTTTGAAAATTCAAGTTTTCTGAAATTAGTGCCTTTATCAATTCAGTGTAAATCTTCATATATATGGTTAAAGAGTTTGCAATGTTACCATTTTGTAGAACACACTTAACACCTCCCTCCCCCCCAAAATATACACTGGCTAACTGTACATTGGAATTTGCTGAAATGATATATTTTTACAAAGGAAAGTTATTTCTACATTCTTGTTCCTTTATTCAATACTGCTTATATAAAATAACAGTTTTCTTATAAGGGTTACGTTCAGTAAAAGCTCACATTTCCTAAGACAGCTAGAGCTATATTTGATAGCCAGAGCTATATTCTGGATCAAAGATTTTTGTCTGGCCATCATCAGGAATATCCTGTTGAGCTTCCTATTATATCAATTAGCATTCAAGCAGTCCTGGTGGATTGTACCAAATATTTCTAACATAAGAGAAAACCTCATAAGACCTTTCTCCATGGAACCATTTCTTGGTGTTCAAATGGTTACGGGTCACTGACCTAGATTATCCACTGCATAAGAGTAAACAAATAGGGCAGACAAGTACCTACTCATGAACACATCCCTAGGGGAGATGAGCAGCCATTTGGCAAAATTAATTCCAAAAATAAAAGACTCCATAGAGTAAGTTGAAAATGGTACATACAGTGCACAATAGGTAGATTTTTAGAAAGATTCTGCAGTTCAGTCTTTGGAAGGAATTGCCCCCGGAAGCGGAGTAAAGACGCTGAGACGTATTGTGGATTAAATAAGAGTCATTTTATTAAATTAACATAAATTTAAATAAATTTAAATATGTACATTTAAATATTTAAATTCAAACATGAACTAAGGACCTGCAGAGGCCAAAACTAACGTGGCGGAAATTCCTACCAGAAAATTCCTTGGCAACATTGGGCAAAAACTCCTTGCTGAACCAGGTGAAGGTAGCCACCTTCATCTGGATCCAAGCCATGCCCCTTCGTCATGTGGGAGAAGTTCACCATCCAAACCCCGTGGGAAATTGTATCCGGTGATTCCCATGGACATCCTATCTCCAATCCCCGACGTTGTTCCAACCTCTAGTTCCTGGAGAGAGGCAGTCCATCACCCTTTAAAGGATGCCCAAAGGAGCATGCGCAGTCGCTTCTAATTGCCCATTTCCGCCCCTAACCTGCCAAACCCCAATGACCAAAGGGAGGCCCATACTGACATCTAAGTGCGCCGCACCCCCTAACCAATCCAGTCCGCACCGTCAGTGTGGAATAGGCAAAAAAATGGCCGCCTCTAAAGGGGAGGCTGCAAAAAAGGTGACCTCCTTAGGACACACTGTTAATAGCGGAGGGTGGGCAGGTGTTCGCTTCACCAACCAGGAAACAAGGAGGAGGTCCTATTCAGATCGCCCTTAAATAGGGCGATCTAGGACCTCCCCTTGACCAGCAGGTGGTGCGCCATCCCTAGCACACTGCCAGAAGCCAAACTTCCGGGTTCCAAGGAACCCGGAAGTTCGGAGCTCCGCAGAGCTGCCGGCAGCATCTCCCTGCTCCGGGGGCAATTTCGGCCGGCAGTTTAAGCCGTCGGTCGTGCATTTGTGTAAACCAGTGGGTCTCAAAATTTTCAGTCCACCACTCTCTTAGTGCTACAAACTCATCTTCACCACCACCCATCCCTACCCTCCTCAGCTGGGTGTGGCTTGATGATCAGGTGACTGGGTGACTGTGGTCAACTTTCTTTCTTTCTTTCCTTCCTTCCTTCCTTATTTCTTTCTTTCTTTCTGTCTGTCTTCCTTCCTACCATCTTCCTTCCTCCTTTCTTTCTTTCTTTCTTTCTTTCTTTCTTGCTTGCTTGCTTGCTTGCTTTCTTGCTTGCTTGCTTGCTTGCTTGCTTTTCTTCTCTCTCTCTCTTTCTCTCTTTCTTTCTCCATCTTTTCCTTTTCTGCCTGTCTTTCTTTCTTTCCTTCCTAAGAGCCCCCAGCCTGCTCCGCTCCGCTCCGCTCCACCCAACCTGACCTGTCATCCCCAAACTGCATTCCAGCCTGAGATGCGCATCCTACCTTACACTTTTAGCTCTGTCATGTTCCCCGGTGTTGTGTCCAGGGCAGTCAGTCCTAAAAGAAAATGTCTTGAGAAGTTTCAACTCACAAGACATTTTCTTTTATAATGGGCTTCTTTGGACACAGGGACAAGGAACACAATGAAGCTACAAATATTAGATAGGATGCCCATCTCATAGCCCACCCAGCCCCAACTCAGCACCCACTCCGCTCCACCCCACCCGACTGGTCACCCCCAAACTATGTTCTTTAAAATCAATTTTTAAAAATGCTGTGTATTTTCCAAGCAAGACAGATACATGGAGCTGTTAAACTTGCGGCCCACTGAGCCCCCACTGGGAAAAAGTGGCAGGAAAAGAGAAGCCAATTCAGTGGACATGAGCAAGGGCACGGGGACAGGACCAGAAAACCACCTGCTGCCCCCCTGGCCCCTCTTAGTGCCTGATGCCTCCATTCTTTCCTCTTAGTGCCCCACTAAGGCATCCCCCCCCCAGGGGACGGCACTTTGGGAACCACTGGTGTAAACTATAAAATATGATGAAAATGCCATATTTCAGACTGGCCATGCTAAATGCATCAAGAGTCCAACTCATGGTCTCTAGCTAAATGCATTATGAGCCCAGGGTGGCACAGTGGTTAGAGTCCATGCTAAATGCATTAAGAGCTGGAGTGGCACAGTGGTTAGAGTGCAGCACTGCAGGTTTCTTTAGCTACCTGCTAGCTATAGTTCAGCATTTCAGATATCACCACTGGCTCAAGATTGGCTCACACTTCCATCCTTCCGAGGTGGGTAAAATTAGGACCCAGATTGTTGGGGACAATATGACGATTCTGTAAACCACTTAGAGAAGGATGTAAAAGCACTATGAAGCAGTATATAAGTCTAAATGCTACGCTAAATGCTAAGTCATAATGTCCATTTCACAGAACTAGATACTCTAGGAGTCTAGACATTAGAGAACCATCTCTCAGCTGTGGCGAGGGGGACATTTATCCAGGTTTGCCTGGTGCACCAGTTGCGGCCCTACCTGGACCGGGAGTCACTGCTCACAGTCACTCATGCCCTCATCACCTCAAGGTTCGACTACTGTAATGCTTTCTACATGGGGCTACCTTTGAAGAGTGTTCAGAAACTTCAGATCGTGCAAAATGCAGCTGCGAGAGCAATCATGGGCTTCCCTAGGTATGCCCATGTCACACCAACACTCAGCAGTCTGTATTGGTTGCCGATCAGTTTCCAGTCACAATTCAAAGTGTTGGTTATGACCTATAAAGCCCTTCATGGCATCGGACCAGAATACCTTCGGGACCACCTTCTGCCACACGAATCCCAGCGACCGATTAGGTCCCACAGAGTTGGCCTTCTCCGGGTCCCGTCGACAAAACAATGCCGTCTGGTGGGACCCAGGGAAAGAGTCTTCTCTGTGGCAGCCCCGACCCTCTGGAATCAATTCCCCCCGGAGATTAGGATTGCCCCCACCCTCCTTGACTTTTGCAAACTTTTAAAAACCCACCTTTGCTGCCAGTCATGGGGAAATTGATTCCCCTCGGCCGCTTCATTTTATGTATGGTTTGTTTGGGTTGTATGAGTGTTTTTAATCAAAGGTTTTAAACTGCTTTGTTTTTAATCATTGGATTTGTATTTTGTATTCCTGTTGTGAACTGCTCCAAATCTCCGGAGAGGGGTGGCATACAAATCTAATAAATAAATAAATGTCGGCTTTATATGTAATTGTGAGTACCAACAAATCAGAATATTTTCCCAGCAGTTAGAATAAATCAATAGAAAGGATTAATTCATGAAAATCTTCAAGCTACAGTATTGTTATTTGTGTTCTTTTTAAATATTTGAATTGAACTTGGTGACTAAAAAGCATCTTTTCTGAACATAAAATATGTGTCTATAAATATTCAGCATTGAAGATTGAAAAAAAAATTCCTTCAATTTCAACGTTTGGAGCATGTTGGAAATCTGGATTGGCTCAGACTTACTAGCCATTTTTTTCAACAATATTTATCAAATAAAATCCACTTGTCAAACTATTTTAATGATTTTAACTGAATGTATTTGATTATGATCAAGGATTATTCATATGTGCACATATAGGTGCATACGAACTAGACAAATGATGCCACAGATAAAATCAATATGTTTTTAAAGGAAATCAATTGTAAAGCACTTATAAAAATAAACCATTATGTGGGAAACCAATTTCTTTTCATGGTCTAATTAATAGAATACAGATTTTGTAGAATATATTATTTTTCTGATCATTTGGGGTAGTTGAATGAATTCAGCTCAAATTACAAGTCTTGTCTTGGGGCAAGACGTATTTCTACAAACCTTCCTTTGTAGAAATAATTTAGAAAAGACTCCATGAAGAGCAAAATTGCATCTGTTGTAAAAAGAAATCTATATTCATTTTAAAAGAGGTGTAAAGTACAGTGGTACCTCTGCTTAAGACGCCTCTACTTAAGAACTTTTCTAGATAAGAACCGGGTGTTCAAGATTTTTTTGCCTCTACTTAAGAAACATTTTCTACTTAAGAACCTGAGCCAAGAAAAAATTCCCAGGAAATTTGAGAGCGGCACGAAGGCCTGGCCAGTTTCCCGCCATTCCCCCTTTAATCCCAGCCATTTAGGCTGCCGGAGGAGCCTTTTGGTGGTGCCTAAGGAGGCTTTGGCCGTCCAGAGCGAACGAAGCATTTTCCTTTCACAGGGCGCTTGGAGAAGGAATAAACCTCTGCCAGCGCCCAGAGAAAAAAAACCACTTCCTTCACTCTGGGTAGCTGAGGAGTCACCACAGTGAATGAAAGGTGCCGGCTACAAAGTGAGTGAGCGACAGGAGAGGGGAGCCCTTCAGCATGGGAAGGAAGAGGCAGCAGGTAACAGCAGCCAGTGTATGGGAGGCAGCCTCGCCCTGGGTGTATGAGACTCCAAGGCCCAGTTACTGCTACCCAGAACCTAGGAAGAAGAGCATAAATTCACAATTTTAGCCAAGAAGAATAATCATTTTTTATTTTTTAACTAAAAAGACATAGAGTGGTATGAAATGCTATGAGGAATCCCAAATATGTGTTTTTGTTATAATGTAGTTGTCTTACATGATTATTTAAAAAAAACAACATTTGGAGATTGTGTAGGTAGCATGAAAAATGAGTCCCTTTGCTGATCTCCACCATGTTCCCAACGGATGTGATGCTATTTGCTCCTTTTTATGTCCACTTTGTGTTAAGAAGCTTAAAAAGGCAACATGGAATATCCTCCCTATTTGGGTTTGAGAAACTATGATCAACTCAAAATCATTCTGTTTATTTTATTATTATTATTTAGCTTAATGGCAGAAAAGAAGTGAACATATATGCACAATCCGCTTAATTATATATAAAACTTCTACTGAACCCTCATAACTCGATGTCCAATTCAGCTGTCTAGATGATTTGGGAACAAATGTCGCCTGCATATATAGTATTTCTTAAACTACATAGTCTCCCTGGACATTGCTAAATAGGTGACAAGGACCAGATGCAGCTCTTGGCCATGACAAGTGCATAAAATCAAATCATCCATGACTAAGAATGTGTTGGCATTGGGCCTGGAAATCTTAGAGACTGCTGATCTCCAACCATTTTTACCCATCTGGTACATGCTGGCAGAGTAGTGGACCATAGTTTCCATTTATTAAATTTCTCATATTTTAGGACCAAGGAAGTGTGCCTTTTCTCTTATGGACTTCCACCTTCTGGAACAGTGACTAATATTGCTCCTTCTTTCCTAGATGTTTGGAAAATTCTTAAAACCTGGTTTTGGTCAAACATTTAAGGTTAATATATTGTTGGAGCAGGACGGATATTATTTTAGTTTGCTTGGTTTGCATCATTTTAGATCATTTTAGTCCAGGCTGTCTATATAGTTTTAGGCTTTATGTGTTGTGATGGATTTTTATGGGGGTGGGTGGAAGCCGATTTGAGTTGGACAAGTGTAATAAAACTTTAACTAACTAACTAACTAACTAACTAACTAACTAACTATTTTGTACACATTATCATTCAAATTCTATTTCTGCACCTGTCCATCACATTAAACTGACTCTCAAATATTTACCCTACAGCCTCCCTACCCATAACTTCTCTACTTAACTGCCTGGGCAGGATGACTTGGAGTTGTAATGCAGCAGGATTGGAAGGCAAAAGGTTCTCTACATCTTCATATTTAATTATTTTATCCAGGCAGTTCCTAATCGGCATAGTGAAAAAAGTAAAGAAATATAAATGAATAGGGAATAAAGAGAAAGAAAACAATCTTGTTTTAAATTATTTTCCAGCAAGATTCTCTCTACCCTAGCAGTTATGTTATCGTAATACATATAGAGATGGAAAATGTGCTAGCTTAAAATAGGTCCTTACTATGAGGTTAATTTAATGTTTTATCTTGAACATGATTTCTTCAGGCATTTATAATGATTATCAATTTACTATGCATAAAGGGTTACTCTTAACAGGTCACTTAAATGATTTTTCTTGTTTCAATCCTTCCCTTTTCCTTTTCATTTAATAGTTAATGAGTCATAATACTCCAATTTCATTTTCTTTATATCCAATATTGGAAGTGTCACAAGCCCCCCTCCTTACAAAGGGTACTTTTTGCAACTGCAGAAAGAACTGCTCCAAACCACTTCCATATTAATTATTTTCTAATGTCCATATTATTTTATGTACTATATCTGAATTCAGTTCTTATTCCAGGGAGCACAGAGCTGTGTATACAAGAATCATAGTAACACAATAGCACTGGTGGGCCAGTGATACCAACTGGAACATCTTTCTCTAGAAGTTGTGCAGGAGTTCAAAAATAGATATTTTATTTATTTCCATGCTTTTACAGAGATACCACATCATTCTTTATAGAAGAAAACATATTCTTTTGTTCATATTTGCACATCCAAGTAGAGAATTATGGTAACATCTATGATAAATGTTGTCCCTGAAAACACTGCTAAGACTGTAAATATATACACCAAAAAAGCCTACTTGGTTTTTTGTTGAATTGACATGTAGAAGTCATGTCCTGTTATGATTGTGATTGATATAGATATAGAAGGCAGAAGGAAAGTCCTTGAAGGGTAAGAAGAAGAGCCTCTACTAAGCAGTGTTCCCTCTAATTTTTTGGGGGGGCGGGCGGAAAAGTATAGTGTCTGAGCGCCAGTCCCTTCGGGACTGGGTGGCACAGAAATAATAAACAAACAAACAAACAAACAAACAAACAAACAAACAAAAAACCCACCCTGTTTTGCCTCAGAGAATTTAAAAATAAAATACTGTACTGTGTGTCTATAACAGTGAACTCATAATAGGGCAACTCTATCAATATCAAAATGCCACTTAAATAGTTGAGCTAGTTTCAAACTAGATTTTGATTTTCTTTCTCTCTTCCTTACTCCCATTCTTTTTCTTTCTCTTTTCCTTCGTCTCTTTTTTCTATCTGTTTCTCTCTCTTCCTCTCTTCCTCTCTCTCTCCTTCCCTCTCACTCTTTCCCTCTCGGCTTCTGGGCAGGTTTGGAAAACTCTGAGTTGATGATGATTTTTAAGTGAGCGATTGCTCACTGCTCAGCTTAGAGGGAACTATGCTACTAAGACAAGTAGGGTTTGGGTCCATGCCAAGAAATTAATTATCATAGACAAGACTCTTCCTAATTCACAGGAAAATAAAGAGAGGGCACCACCATCTATTTATTTATTAAATTTATGTGCCTCCCATCTTACTGTTACAGTGACTATCACATGTGTGAAATTTTATTACTATAGATGTTCATTAAAAGTAATTTTAGACTTTATAGGCATTGGTTTTTTAGACTGGTTTACCTTATACTGTACAGCTAACAGTAGGTATGTATTCTAAATACAGAAGTTGAACAAAACTATATAAAATACATACATACATACATACATACATACATACATACATATGTGTGTTTGTGTGTGTGTATGTATGTGATAAAATATACTGAAACTACAATTTAGGATGTAATCGTATGAACAATAGAATAGTGGTCACTGAATTTATAATTGAATTGACCATTTTTTCTTCTTCCAAGATTGTATAAACTAACACGTCATTGAATACTCTCCCTGGCCTTTTTGAGTTGGAAAATCTTGATCTCAGAAGAAACACATGTGAAGCATAATGACAATTATGCAAGGAGCTGATTGGGATGAATTCAAGATTCTCAGTGTTTCCAGACTTTGTTGTTCCTAACCCAAATCATTATCACCACAATGACTGGTACAATAAGTCCTTTGTTTAGACAGGATTTGGCATTTTTATCCACCTGTCAAGAACCTTCCAGGACCTGAGATGGCCAGATGTTGTTGTCTGATGGTGTTAACGTATAGTTGCAAGAATTAAGCTGTTCCAGGTAAAGCTGTTCCATCATTTGACTGATGGCGATTTTGTCAATACTGATGGTGTTCAAGTGGTGCACCAGAAGTTTTGAGATTTGACTCTCAAGGGCTTTGAGAGTCAAAGGCTTGCAACAATTAAATAAATTACAGTAAAATAAAACACAAAGAATCTCACAATTCATGTGTGAATGTCACAGTTAGTGGCACAGTACACACACAAAATATCTTCTTTCTTACCTTATATGAAATCTTACACAGTGGTACCTCCGTATACATGCTTAAACATGGAGGATTTAATTATTGGTTTTACTGTTCTAAAAAATTGATGGCATCTAAATTGGATTCAGGTGGGTGAAGTTTACCAAAAGAGACTTCTGAGTCTTTAACAGCCATAGTCCTTTAAGATACTTGGTTTATCTAAGTGAGCCAGCAAGTAATTTAGCTACTACCATTTCAATAGTGTATAAAAATCTATATTTCCATATTTGTTTTTTTTTAAAAAAACAACTTTATTCTTTTTAGGTGCATGTATGAATATCTTTATATATTCATGTCTTTACATATACATATGCACAATGTCTTCCATTATGTCCCCCACTGCTCTATTTACAATGAGATCAAGGACAAATTATTGATGGTAGGTGAACTCAAGTGCTCAAACATCAAGATTGATGCAAATGTGTTTCCAACTGTCTGCAATCAAGTTGCTCCTTTTGTTCTGCTGTCATTTACATCTAGCAAGAGATTCTCAACATCTTAGTAGTAGCTTTGGCTTCATTTTCTATAGACATTTTACAACTAATAATATTTTTGTTATTTACATTTTCAATCTTATTATTTGTTTGTTTGTTTGTTCAATTGATTGATTGATTAATTGATTGGATTCATATTCTGCCCCTCTCTGAGGATTCACAGACATACATATATAGACATATATAACACACACATACATACATGTTCATAGGTATTTGTGTGTGTGCCTGTGATGGGCTCCTAGGTATGGTCAGGTATACAGAATCAGCAGGGGAAAAAATGATTTTTTTCCTTTTTTTTTCCCTTCTGGGCTCTGGGTATGCTTTTCCTATCACAGTAAAAAAGGTTGAATGTACATAATTTTAGAAGAGCTGTGCATGCATGTGTGTGTGTGTTTGTGTGTGTGTACATACACATACAGTTTAAATAGTAGATAACATATATTTTTGTGTGCCTGTGTGTAATATGTATGTACACATATGGCATATATACATAGAATTAAAGATGTTCAGTAATAGTAAAGAGATTGGGAAAGCGTATCTGCTTGAGGCGAGGAGAGGCCAGGCACCCTAACCCAAATCCCTGACATGAATGATGTCAAGGTGGCCACCTTTAAGCCAGTCACATGACTTTTAAGCCACCCTGTCACATGATTGTCAAGCCACTCCCATTGGGTCACATGGCTGGCAAACCACACACACAAAATAAACCACACCCACAGTGTGGTAGTAACATTTTTTGCAGCCTTTCACTGGTGTGTACATATTTCTTAGATTTATGTATTTTTAGTTAAGAAATAATTTGTTAAACTTCTCATTATAATTTTTCATATTTAAACTAATTCTAATATAAATTCAAAATTCTTCTGATAATAATTCTTCATATATAAACTAATTCTTCATATATAAACAATGTCTAATGAGATGGTAAATTATTTCTTAACATTTACAATAATGAATTGTATTTAAATATGTATTCTTTTTTCTGTATTCAAATCTATACTTTTGAGATAAGCGGGGAAAATACAACCCCACTTTTATGTTAAATGTATGTGTGTCTGTTTGTCCATTTTATGAAAATCAATAAAATTTATGAAAAAAAAAAGATTTATGTATTTTTAGAAAGGAATTCTGAATTAAGCTTTCCTCCTACCATCCTTGGGTCAATAGGATATTACCCTGGCATTAACATTGTTAATATCTATTTCACATCGCCTACAAAGTAGATACAAACCGCAGCCAAGCATACATTTAAATGTAAGACCTTAAAAGCAATCAGCTTAATCATAGTTAGCTCCTTCATCATACCTTTTCTTTTAATATGGGGAGAAAACTTGGGGGAATGTGTAAATCCAGTTTGCAGTTTAACTAATGGATGGCCAATATAATCAATGGGGTAAAAATGTACTCCAAGTTTAGAAAATTGTCCTGAGCTGTAATTGAGGTTCAGCAAAAATATTGATCAGCATTTATGAAATTGTATAGAGCCATTCTGTAGTATTCTTGTTTGGTGGATATCAGAAATACAAGCAAGCTAATATGTTTATTTTTGGTTATGAGTTTTTATTATATATCAACCACAATACATCCACAAGATACAATACTGTATATCCACAAGAGATCTCTTGGTGGTTGCTTCCATTTGATGGAATCCTTTGTTCCCCCAAACCTTTACAATTCTGTTTGTAACACTTTGCAGATCTAATATTGTTTCTTCACCTCCGTTCCTCCCAAAATAGTTTTAGCTGCTTGTATTTCATACATTTTCAGAATGGTTCATAAAACTTTTTTGGACTGATACGTTTATAATTTAGAACTTATTTTTCCATGAACATGCCATATTGTTTAATTTCTTATTTTTATTGTTTGCTTAGAGTAAGTATTTCTTAATGGAAAAGCAGCATAAAAATATCCCAATGAAATAAAAATATCAGTATTTTACCTCATAGGAAGATAAACTTGCCTTTAAATCATTATGAGAGAAATATTATATAAGCATGCATAACCTTTCCCTTGACCCAGGTTTTTGGGTTGTTGTGTTTTGTTTTTGTGTGTGACCCTGAATCCCTTTAATCAGGATAGAGTCAGGGCGACTGAATGGAGCTGAGTGTTAACTGGCCCACCCTGCATCTACGCCACCTTCTGATATCACTCAGTCCAAGTCATGGTCAAAAGTTAGTCCATCTGTTATGCATTCACTTCACAATGCCTACCGGCCAGCTGATTCTTGTCATCTGCTGGAGTGTGCTAAGGGCATCTTTCAGGTTTGGAACAACAGGGGGTAAAGCAGATAGCATGGGCTATGATGGGCTTTCCCCTGCCCAAATGGCATTCAGATCGATCGGAGCTGACAACAGGGTCACAAATCCAGTTCCATCCTTTTCGTATATATATTGGCTTTCATTTTGATATTCTTTCACAAGGTCTTCAAGGCCTGCTTTTGCCAATGGGCCTGGTGAACCCAATGTCAGTATTCCAAATAACATCCAAGAAATAAATCAGAGTCCAAACCTTGGCTTTCTTCCAAGTGATATGGAGCCAACCAAGTAGCTTATCTGATTAATTGTTGAGGAAGAGATTGGGGGGGGAGTGTTATTGTTTTTATTGTTTGTGTATTGGGTTTTTATTTTTGTTAGCTGCCTAGAGACACCAAGAGTGAGCATATAACTATATAGAAACATAGAAGATTGACGGCAGAAAAAGACCTCATGGTCCATCTAGTATGCACTTATACTATTTCCTGTATTTTATCTTAGGATGGATATATGTTTATCTCAGGCATATGTAAATTCAGTTACTGTGGATTTACCAACTACATCTGCTGGAAGTTTGTTTCAAGCATTTACTAATATATAAATTTCCATAAATAATAAATAGCCAAAGAAACAAACGTAATTTTGTAATGACCTATGCTATAGATACAGTAAATGGAGGTGTTTTGGAAATGATGTCATAGAGCTGCTTTTGTCATTTTGATGAAAGCACTAATTCATGGGAATGTTTCTCCTTCAAATATCAATCTTTGTGCTACCACATTCCATGGCTCAACTGAATTGCTATTCTTAGGATCTCTCAGTAATAGTAATAAAAGTAGTCAGGAAGCTAAGTCAAAGACAAGCCTTAACCATAAACCATGCTTTCGATGTTTATGGGCCACCATATCCCAAGGGATCCCTAACAAATGCAAATCATAGGGAAGACGATTTGATGATTTCGCATAGCTGAAGAACATCTAGTCAAAGGTTGTTTTAGGTGCATTCATTTTGTGAGGGAGCTCATAAAATGCTCTCAAATCCAATTGTATCTATCAGCTTCAAAAAGCAAGAATGCTGGTTTCAAATATTTGTAGGACTGCCTATTCCTGATTATATCTACCTGAGCCACCACAGCAGGAAGCCAGATTCCCTCTTTTAAGTAGATCTATCTGGCGGAACATAGAAGGGTCTTCTCCATGGTGGCTCCCTCCCTATGTAACATAATTCCTCCAGAAATACCTTGACATTCTTTCAAAAGGCCCTGCAGACCTGCTTAAAGAACTGTGTGTGTGGGGGGGGGTAACACAGCATGGGCAATGGCTGGAGCCTTAGGGCAGAAGAGAAGCCAATTTCTTTTGCATCCAGTTAAGGCCATCCTTATGTGAGCGGTTGGCTGCCCTTCACTTGAGAGTCTCTCTACACATTCCACAGCCAGCCAGGGAGTCACGAGTGGGGGAGGACTGTCACCCTAAGGGAGCCCCTGCTGAGGGTGATAATTGTTCCTCAGCAGAGAGAGAGAAAATGGGAGAGAGAGGGTGAAAGAGAGAGGAGGGAGGGGGAGAGAAAGATAACAATGAGAGAGGGAGGGAGGGAGAAAGAAAGGGATGGGAGAGGGAGAGAAAAATAGATGGATGGGGATGAAGGGAGAGAGAGATTGAGACAGAGGGAAAAGAGAGAAAGAAAGATACCTGTTTCCCCTAGAAAAGAAAACATAGAGCCATAAAACCTGAGTAGGTGTGGTTGAGGGGATCATGTGATTTGGTGGGAGTGAGTGACACTAAATTGTTCCCGCCCACCCATGTTCTGTGACTCCAGGTATTTTGTTTTCTCTGGGAACTGGGTCCAGTTTTTAATGTTGCTCATCCCTGGACTAGGGAGCCATCTTCCTTATATCGGCTTAAGAGAAATAAAAGCTATTTTTATTAAGTTGTATTCTTTTTGAGGTTATCTTTGGATGTTTAAAGATTAATGCCCTACTTTTCCCACATGGGCTAACACTTGCTTATGTTTTACTATCAGTCCTTGACATCTGCCTGAGGTAATTTCTTGCTTTTTATAGTTCAACAGTTCCAAATAATCTGTGCAAATAGGGTGGAGACCTGGTTTGTTTCCAAGATTAAAGGTTAAAAAACAAAAGCGTAAAGCAAAACCGGCTTTGGGAAATATTTGAGACAGGTTTGCTTGTTTCTTCATTGTATTCCCTTTTAAGAGAAAAAAAATGATCCAGAGAGAATAAAAGTACTCTTTATACTTTATAATTTTCTATACTTTCTAATTCTCAAAACAATAAAAAGGTCTACTCTGCCTAAATTGCCACCCAAACCACCAATTATTGCTAATTTGTTGTCATCCGTTATTGCTTAACATTCAACATCATTCTTTGTCTTCCCCTGGTTTTTTAATTCCGGTCTAGTTTGCTGAAGGCACCAGTAACAACACAATCATTACAGTACATTAGCTGAAGGCTACATGCTACGTGTCACATGACATTGATTCAACCCAATATATGATACTCTCTCTTATTTCTTGAGCAGATGTCACTAATATAAATGGCATTCAGAGCAATTGCAGGCAATTATTATGAAGCATGCTTGCCAGCAGGAAAATGGAATACTCCCCCCGCCCGCCTTTTTCAGAAGTGCGGTGGAGCAAAATATATTAGTGAGAGGATGTCTTCCAAGGTACAAAGAGATACAGAGAATTCAGATTAGAAATCCATGAGGATGAGTGTTGTTTTTGGCGATTTTTTAAGGAGGTTGTACTATCTCTTTGCATCTATGAACCTTTTGACTCTTAAGGCAAAGAACTAGGGAATGGGAAGAATACTGTCAGGCACAAAGAATCAGGACCACACTATAAGTTCCAGTTAAACTGACTTATTGCTTATGCCCAGAGGTGGGCTACTGCCCGGACAGGGGGGAATGCAGTGGGGTAGTGAAAATGGAGTTCCACCCCAGAGCACCCAATTTGCACTGAAAGATGTTGAAAGAAAATGCAGGGCATCCTGCATAAGCCAAGCCCAAGGTGTGGTAGTAAAAAATTTGGTAGCCCTTTACTGCTCATGTCTATCCATAACAGCTGCCTGATATTCTAGAACTCCCCAACCCCCAAGCTGTGGTCTGTTACTGGGCCATGTTTGGATCTAGATCAGGCAGCTTCCTTGTAACATGCACATGCATGTGCTGTTCAACTTGCATGAGTGGGGGACTGGCATGCACACAGCCAGCTGAATTTGCCAACAGCTGGCTGATTCCCCTCTCCCCCTGGTTTACCAAGCTGTAAAGGTTGGGGACCACTGTGATATGCTACATAACATGAGAAGATACAATGCTAATGTTATAAAGAAGAATGTAGTTAACTAATGATTAACCCTAAATGGGTGGTAAATAAGAGTTAACAGAATTCACAACTGTCTGGATCAGTAATGAGCCCCACCCGGTACAAATGGGATTGGTGATATGTTAGGACTTTTTAGTGGGCTCCAGAAATTTGCCATGGGCGGGCGCCTGCCTGACATGGGTTTGCCCCCCTTGTGTGAGACTTTGCTTCTGTGCATGCGCCTGAAGTGAAATATCATGTAAGGATGCTTACATGGATGAGAGCTGAGGAGGTGCAGCAGGTAGAATGCAGTACTGCAGGCCACTAAAGCTGACTGTAGATCTGTAGGTCAGTGATTCAAATCTCATCACCGGCTCAAGGTTGACTCAGCCTTCCAACCTTCTGAGGTGGGTAAAATGAGGACCCGGATTGTGGGAGCAATATGCTGGCTCTGTTAAAAAGTTCTATTGATGTCATGTTGTAAGCTGCCCTGAGTCTAAGGAGAAGAGTGGCACTAAAAAAAAATTCAAATAATTAAATAAATAAACAAACAAATACATACATTTTGCAAATTTTTGCTCTTTTTTTGCTCCTGCGCATGCACAGAAGCAAAAAAAAAAGGAAAGGAAAAATTGCTGAAATCTTGCCTACGATTTCACTTCAGGCACATGTTCAGAAGCGAAATCTGGTGCAGGGGCGCATGCACACGTGTCAGGCATGCGCGTGCTCACACCAGCCTCGGGAACCCGGTACCAGTAGGAAAAGGTAAGTGGAGCCCTTCACTGGTCTGGATTTGGAATGTTTGTGTGAATATAACAACGGATTCCTTGCTTGACTCCATCCCCAAGTCCTGCCTGTCCTACTACTGTCTCTCATTGGCCTTTTGTTATTGAGGTGATTTTATGTGTTTAAGAGATTAAGAAACTTTATCTGTATCTTTTTCTCTCTATGGTCTTTTTCTCTCTTCAACATATCATTTAGATTAGTGTTTCTCAACTTCAACAACTTTATGCTCTGTGGACTTCAACTCCCATGATGGCTGGGGAATTCTGGGAGGTGAAGTCCATATATTTTATTGTTGCTGTGACTAATGAAACACTGTGTTAAATAAATGTGAGGGTTTTGTATCCTGCATATTTCTTAATAAATATATTTTGTTCACTTTGAATACAATGAATGTCTGTTAGCATTCTTTAATAGCTGGATTATACACAGTGGTGGGCTACGAGCCAGAACACTAAATTGTGCTCGCCACCACGGCTTGTAAGTTCTTGCGAGCCAGTGCAATATTGCTGCTGCACCTGTGGAGGTAGCAAAATCATGCATGGAGCCACAGGTGCACCCGTGTTTCGGCATGTGCGGAAGCAAAAATCCCTCGCGAAAACATGGGCGCACATGCAGCTCCTTGTGCGATTTTGTTACCTCTACAGGTGCACTGGCCCCGCAATAACTTACAAGCCGCCGCACCGAGCACAATATAGCCCACCGCTGATTATACCTAAACTACATCCAAGACAAGCATTTCCTTTTTGAATAGGGCCTGCTGCTATTATTAATTTATCACCGTGCATATGATCAGGAGTGCTAACAGTTGCTACTATGGAATTCAAATGTCTAACATGTCAGACTGAAATATCTCAGCTAACCTTACATTTTTTTTCTTTTTCAAGTCTAACTCATTTATTTTTTAAAAAATAATTAGGAAGTAGAATTAATTTGTGATATCATTTTCTTGACTGAAACAAACAAATAGAATGAAATTTAAATTAAAAGTAATACATCTTTTTAAGACCCGAACATGGCTTCCTTTCAGCAGTTGACTTCAGCTTGTAAATGACAATCCAGAGCTTAGATTGGTTTGAATCTTGAATAAGATCATGTCGCTTGGGAAGAATTCATCAGTGTTTTGCACAGAAACAAGACACCTTATGTAGAAACATTTTTGTCATTGGAACCCTCTGCTATAGTCAGAGTTTCAGCAAATGAGCCAAATAGCTAACTCAGCCTTTTAGTTTGAGCGAACATTTCTTTGTAAAATCCCAGGGTTGCAAAGGCCACTGAGAGTGAAGTGACTGGCAGGTCTATTTCACAGTAAACAGTAATTGGGTCTTTTCAATCACAGTGTTTTGGCAGTGGAAAGTTCAGTCTTATTGTTAGCTTGCAAACATTGGGAACTAACGTTTTTGAAATTGTTAGTAGTCTCGCTTAGAGTTTCAGTGGAAATGGGCACTGGATTCAGCTGAAACCCAGATTGCAAGATGAAACACACCAGTACCCATAGATCTCACCTACAAACAAATACTATATTCCCTTTTCACTGTTCATATAATACCACATTAAAGAATGTCCAGCACTAATAAATAAATCAATTATTAGATCAGAGTGATCCTTCAGATCAGCTGTTATTGACAATCCAAATCCCAATGTCTAATGAGATGGTAAATTCTTGAAAAGAAGGAATGAAAGCCCTAGCTTCACCATTCACTCTGTTTATAGTCTCTTGTCCAGAGCAGTTATATGAATTCATTGATGAGCTATGATGACTTATTTAGTTCATCCTGGAAAATCCAACATGCACTCCCTTTTACTTCTCCAACAAACAGTCTTTCTACCTAATAAAACAATGATTGGTGATCTCCTGCAATGTGCAAATGGCTTTTTAAAGATCCCATGGTCCATTTTTTAGCCCAGGAATAAGTGACAAGGGTTGCATTTTCCCCAAAATATTTCTAGAGAGAGAGAGGTAATTCTCTAACAGTATCTCCAGGGGAATCACTCTCCATGATAATAGTATTCTCTCTTGTTCCTGTTTTGGTTTATGTTGTTTTCATGTTTTTGTTTTGGCTCAGAGCTGCAATTCTGGGCAGTCTGACCATTGTTTCATTTTTTTTAACAATGCCCAAGTAGAACATTATTTGGGGAAATGACATTTGATAGCAAACAATAATAGAGAATATTTTAAACTGCATAATTTATGCTTTGGGGGGATGGGAAGAAGAGAATAATGTTTCAAAACATTCTTAGGAAAATGGCTTTTGAGATATTTCAATTCAGCAACACGAACTGAAATTTCAGCTCTTCTGAGACATAATGTGGAATAGCCATAATAATCAATGTGTCTTGTTCATATACAAAACATCTATTTGTTACAGCAGTCCCTATTGCTGGGCAATTTCCTGGCTGATTAGTGACAGAAATGTACCTTGAGATGTGTATGCGGAGGTACAGTAATTGTAGAGCAATGGAAATGCTTAGCAATTTTCAGAGTGATAAAAAAATAATAATCAAAACCTCCCATGGAGGAATAAAGGGAATCAATCCAGATATTATATAAATCAGAGTAGGTAATATCACTAGCAAACTTTAGCTGGGGAATGATAAGCTTTACTTCATGCAAAGCAAACAGATGCATAGTTCATTATGTTTTAATTGAAATTATCATTATAAAAATCTATACAGCACTGAACATATTTGTTTAACAAGGAAGTTAAGTCCCCACCATTAATTATGATTACTAAAAACTGTAGCGCAAGGAAATGTTCAAGCAGTCACTTTTCTGTCTCTTTGTATGCTTTATTGAATACATACATTTAAACATCATAAAAACTGCCAAATAATATAAGCTGCAATATAATCACCACCCAGATTGAAGATTCCCTGCAAATTCCATGTATGAAGAAGTGATTGAAAGTCAAGCGCTATAAAGTAATGATAATGATAATGATAATGATGATGATGATTATGATGATAATAACAACAACAATAATAACAACAACAATAATAATAATAATAATAATAATAATTATTATTATTATTATTATTATTATTTAGATTTGTATGCCGCCCCTCTCCGCATACTCTTAATGTATGCATTCATTCATTATGTTTATTAATAATTAACCATCACATATTGAAAGATTCTAAATATACAGAATATATCCATAGGTGATGATCAGGCTGAGTCTGAGGGAGGGCGTCAAATGTATCATCAGTCATGAGTGTCTTTGCACCCCCAAGAGATCAAAGTCCAGCCCACCTTGAATTTCTTCTACTCTTATCCCCCACTAATTCCCTTTGGCCTTTTGTAATTCAGAGAGTAGTAGAAGCTTAAGCTTGAAATAAATATTTATATGTACAGTAATACCTCGTCTTAAGAACTTAATTGGTTCTGGGAGGAGGTTCATAAGGTGAAAAGTTCGTAAGATGAAACAATGTTTCACATAGGAATTAATGGAAAAGCCAATAATGCGTGCAAGCCCATTAGGAAAATCCAAAACATTAAGACTTTTTTAAAAAAAGCGGGGGGGGGGGGCAGACTAAGTTGAGGCGAATGGAGTGGGGGGAGGGACAGTGAGAGGTGGCAAGAGGTGGCAGTCCCAACGAAGCAAGGCAAAAAGAGCCTCTCTTGAGCTCCATGGGTCTTTCCCTCCTGTTTTTGCCCACCCCGTTCTGCTCATTTTCCCCACACCTTTCTCCACTTGAGCTCCATGAGTCCCTCCCATTTTTGCCCACCCTGTCCTGCTCATTTTCCCCACACCTTTCTCCTCTTGAGCTCCATGGGTCCCTCCCATTTTTGCCCACCCCGTTCTGCTCATTTTCCCCACACCTTTCTCCTCTCTTGAACTCCATGAGTCTTTCCCTCCCGTTTTTGCCCACCCTGTCCTGCTCATTTTCCCCACACCTTTCTCCTCTTGAGCTCCATGGGTCCCTCCCATTTTTGCCCACCCCGTTCTGCTCATTTTCCCCACACCTTTCTCCTCTCTTGAGCTCAATGAGTCTTTCCCTCCCGTTTTTGCCCACCCCGTTCTGCTCATTTTCCCCACACCTTTCTCCTCTCTTGAACTCCATGAGTCTTTCCCTCCCGTTTTTGCCCACCCGTTTTTGCTCATTTCTCCCACACCTTTCTCCTCTCTTGAGTTCCATGAGTCTTTTCCCCATGCAGTTTGGAAGGGGGGAGTTTGTTGCTGGGATTCAAAGCAGAGCTGGCAAAAATGAAGGGAATCAAGGAGCCTCAGGGAAATCCCAGCGGCTGCTCGGGTTCGTAAGGTGAAAATAGTTTGGAATAAGAGGCAAAAAAATCTTAAACAATGGGTTCGTATCATGAAAAGTTCATATGAAGAGGGGTTCGTAAGACGGGGTATCACTGTATTTGAACTGTCTGTATCTGCTCTTTTTCCTGGCATTTGACAATATCTGTGCATGTAAAATAGTTATGGTGCTAAGTGAGTATTCAGGAATGTGCAAATATTAATTTTGTGATGGCAACTTTTTTTACGTCAAGTGCCAAAAGAGCATGGGAACGTCTTATCACACATGTGTGAGTGCCCACACCCATAATTCAATGCCTGGGGAGGGCGAAAACAGCTTCCCCTGCCCCCTGGAGGCTCTCTGGAGGCTGGAAATGGCCGGCTTCCCAACTTCTGGTAGACCCAGTAGGCTCATGTTTCACTCTCCCCAGGCTCCAAAGGTTTTCCTAGAGCTGGGGGAGGGTAAAAGTCCCCTCCCCTTCCCCCTGGAGACTATCTGGAAGCCACAAACACACTCCCAGAGCCTCTGTGCGAGCCGAAAATCAGCTCACCAATACACACATGCATATTGGAGCTGAGCTAGGGCAACAGCTCACGTGCTAGCAGATATGGCTCTGCCATAGGTTCGCCATTACTGATCTAGAACATTGCTCCCAAATATAATTCTGATCACACACCCTTCCACAGATACATTCATTACAAAATACAAATCCTGAGTAATTTTTCTCACCTGGATGGATTTCCAAAAGCATATTTTTATGGAAAAGCACCTTTAAATGGTGCCTTTTTAACTTCATTCATAAAGATATGGAAGAGTTGGCTTACATATTGACTTACATATTGACTGAGCAATTCAAATCTTTGCTTATCTACTTCTCTCACAGAACAGGAAGCACTTGTAAACATTTTTTTTTAAAAAAAAACTAGTAGAAAATGTCTTAATTCAGGTCAGGTCCCACAGAGTTGGGCTTCTCTGGGCCCTGTCGACTAAATAATGTTGTCTGGTGGGATCCAGGGGAAGAGCCTTCTCTGTGGTGGCCCCAGCCCTCTGTAATCCACTCCCCCCAGAGATTCGAACTGCCCCCACCCTCCTCGCCTTCCACAAGACTCTGAAGACCCATCTATGTCGCCAGGCATGGGGAGACTAATGCACCCCCTTCTGACTAATAAGATTTGAGTATGGTATGATTGTGAAGTATTGATTGTTTTTTAATGATGGTGGGATTTTAATTTTGGTTTTAACTATTAGATTTGTAATATACTGTTATTGTTATTATTGTGAGCCGCCCCGAGTCCTCAGAAAGGGGCAGCATACAAGTCTAATATATTATTATTATTATTATTATTATTATTATTATTATTATTATTATTAGTGGTAGTAGTAGTAGTAGTAGTAGTAGTAGTAGTAGTAGTAGTAGTATTTATTATTATTTTTGTCATC
This sequence comes from Erythrolamprus reginae, assembly GCF_031021105.1. NCBI lineage: Eukaryota > Metazoa > Chordata > Lepidosauria > Squamata > Dipsadidae > Erythrolamprus > Erythrolamprus reginae. The sequence goes on along the minus strand of NC_091954.1, from coordinate 42,474,755 downwards.
TATGATGAGGTTGTAAAACGATAAGCCAAGATGAAGAAATTGTGGCAATAATCACACATATCAGAAATACCTGCCAAAATCGTTTCATGCAACCTCTGTGCTTTTTTTTTTTTAATGGAAACCAAAGCTTTTTTCCTTTCATTTTTAATAAAAGAACTTCGTGACTACCTTTATGTCTCTTTCCATCTTCTTTTCATGGGACTGACAATTGCTTCCTTTCAAAAATATCATATATAAATGGGAAACATTTGGGTTTATTTTCCCTGTTTTCAGCTCCTGGGGGAATGGTTCATTTATCCAGAATATGATGGTCAAAGCAAGTTATGAGACACTCATTTATTCAGAAGGCAACCTGCTGAGATTGTTAGCACTCTTCCACCCTACTCCAAGACAACCCTATTTTTCTCTATTATTCTTTCTTTTCTTTTTTCAGGGCAACTAGGCATGCTTCCAAACAAAACCAGAGTTTATTTTGGAAATGGCTTATAAATCTAATAAAATGAAATAATAAATAAATAAAAATAGAATAAATTCACACATTTTTAACAGTTCTTAACATTTCTACAGGTAGTCATCTATAGTTCTTAACATTAACTACAGGTAATCATCTATATACAACAGTTCACTTAGTGACCATCCAAAGTTACCATGGCATTTAAAAAAGTGACTTCTGGCTGCTTTTCACCCTTACAACCATTGCGGTGGCCCCCATAGTCACGTGATCCTAATTCAGATGCTTGGCAACTGACTCATATTTATTATGGTTGCTGTACCCCGAGGGCATGTCATCACCTATTGCGACCTTCTGACAAAGAAATCAACGGGGAAGCCAGATTCACTTAACAGCCATGTTACTCATTTAATTACTTCACCTTAACCTTAAAACTGTTGTAAGAAACATCATTATTATTATTATTATTTATTATTATTATTATTTATTGGATTTGTATGCCGCCCCTCTCCATGGACTCGGGGCGGCTAACAACAGTAATAAAAACAATATGTAGCAATCCAATAATAAAACAACTAAAAACCCTTATTATAAAAACCAGACATACATACTGACATACCATGCATAAACTGTAGAGGCCCAGGGGGAAAGAATATCTCAGTTCCCCCATGCCTGACGGCAGAGGTGGGTTTTAAGGAGCTTACGAAAGGCGAGGAGGGTGGGGGCAATTCTGATCTCTGGAGGGAGTTGGTTCCAGAGGGCCAGGGCCGCCACAGAGAAGGCTCTTCCCCTGGGTCCCGCCAAATGACATTGTTTAGTTGACAGGACCCGGAGAAGGCCCACTCTGTGGGACCTAATCGGTCGCTGGGATTCGTGCGGCAGAAGGTGGTTCTGGAGATAATCTGGTCCGGTGCCATGAAGGGCTTTATAGGTCATAACCAACACTTTGAATTGTGACCGGAAACTGATCATAACCTTTTGGGGGAAAATTCTCTTAACAAATGTTTTACTTAGCAACAGAAATTTTGGACAATTGTGGTCATAAGTCAAGGACAGGGGTGAAATGATCCCGATTTGGGCGTGCCTGCTGGTTGTCAGAGAACTGCCATTTGGGTTTTTTTATCCTCTGCACATGCGCAGGTGGGTGGATGAAGCCTCACACTGTGATCGCTATCAGCTCTCTGATGACCAGCAGCATTGGGAGCATTTCACCCCTGGTTAAAGTGTGCTTTTGATGGTGCACTTTTGCTTTGTGAGGTCCTTCACTCTGCCTCTCAAAGGTTTTTCCAGGATTTGTGCGTGCTACATGTAGTCATTGATAATGTTATGGATCTTCATGTGGTTTTAGAAGAAGAATAGTCTCTAGATACAGAGAAGCACTTCTTAAAATTCCATACACTGATGGAAAACAAGCCAGAGTTTGTTTTCAAACTCCAGATGTTTATACTGTATTTATGCACCATTATTAAATCAATACAATCTTCTTTAGGGAGATTTCTATAAAGTGCATTTCAAATGCACAGAAAATACCACCTGAAATGTAACGTTCTCCTGCCATTTCCCTTGGCTCCTTATCAGATGGATGCTTTGTCTTTCCTACAAGGGCTTTTTCAAGTTAAATATATGCTCACCTTTTAGATGGTGCTTGTTTTCAGCAGAGAAAAAAAACAGAGGACAGCTTATTTCCTCAAAGGTAAACAGAAAGAAAGGCTGCCAATTCTTTTCAGCTTCTACTGGTAAAACAACATCTAAAGAAATGGCAAAATAATGCTTTAGCTTTACAAAGTTAAAGGATTTCTTCATAATACACCATGGAGCTCATTAGTATGATTCAATTCCATCATCTTGAATTTGAAGCTCTGAATTAAATCTTTGCCCAACTGTTGTAAATAGACTTCAAAGGATGTTATTTATTTCATGAAATATTAGGAAGTCAATGCTTGTGCGGACTGTGTGTGTATGTGTGTGTGTCTGTCTGTCTCTCTTTCTCTCGCCCCCACCCCATCTGACTCCAAATGACTATTTGCAGCTTCCACTTGCAAAGCGGGTGAAGTTAAAATTAAGAAACAAATCATAGATTAAACCAAACATAGCAATAACAAAAGAAGCCACAGAGGTTCAGCAACCATCATTTATTCATTTGTTATTCATTTGTTAAATTTATTTGCCCTCTATCTTGTCCTGGGGCTCCTCCAGGTGTTTTATAATGATAAAAAGAAAGAAAAATGAAAGAAGTGTAAACAGGAGTAAAATAATAGAACAATAAACAGTGCCAAAGGAACACAATGAAAATTATACATCGATATGATAAACAAAAAGATGGGCAGGTGGAAAAGAGAAAGCATGGGAGATAGAGTTTGCCATCAATCTAGCAGTCAACTCCAGCATGGAATTCTCCTGATACCACCATATCTCCGTGCTGTCCTACCCACTCATATGCAACAGTGCTTTAGTAGGTTTATTAATATTCTCCAGTAATTCCCTTCACCAAAACTCAGAACTGTCCCAATTAAGTCCAGTCAAAGGTAGACCAAAGCTAGTTCACAGAGTGTACAAGGCACTTGAAAATTTCCCAAACAAGATAAACCACCAGGAAAAATTAAACATAGACATAGAAGACTGACGGCAGAAAAAGACCTCATGGTCCATCTAGTCTGCCCTTATACTATTTCTTGTATTTTATCTTAGGATGGATATATGTTTATCCCAGGCATGTTTAAATTCAGTTACTGTGGATTTATCTACCACGTCTGCTGGAAGTTTGTTCCAAGTATCTACTACTCTTTCAGCAAAATAATATTTTCTCATGTTGTTTCTGATCTTCCCCCCAACTAACCTCAGACTGTGCTCCCTTGTTCTTGTGTTCACTTTCCTATTAAAAACCCTTCCCTTGAGGCAAATTGTTGGTTTTGTAGAAAATCCTATAACATCAATCCCAAATTTAATAGAATTGATAGAAGAATGTGGATGTGTTGCAGGCTTAAAAATTAATAGAAATAAGACACAAATATTAATTAAGAATATGACAGATATACAAATAAGACAATTGGAAAATTTGACAGATATGAAGATAGTAAAGAAAGTGAAATATTTAGGTATTAGGGTTACAGCTAAAACAATGTCTAAAAAATGACAATTATATGAAACTCATTGGTGAAATTAAAAAGGATTTAGAAATATGGAATAACTTACAATTATCTGTCATAGGGAGAATTTCAGCAATTAAGATGAATATTTTACCCAAAGTATTCCAGGTTATTTCTGATAAATCCTGGAGGAATTTTTTTTAATAGAATTAACAAAGATTGTTAAGAAATTTTTATGGCAAGGGAAAAAGGCGAGAATAAAACTAAGTGCTTTAGAAGATATTAAAGAAAGAGGAGGACTTGCTCTCCCTAACTGGAAACCTTATCTTGGATTAAGAAATGCTAACTTTAGAAAATAGAAGATTGTTGAATTTAGTGGGCCATGATCTTATGCTTGGCTGGCATGCCTTTATATGGTATGATAAGTATAAAACACATTCTTATTATAAGAAACATATAATGAGAAAAGCATTATTAGATGTTTGAAAGGATATAAAAAAGATCATTTCTTAACAATTCCCGAATGGATCTCTCCAATAGAAGCAATTTGCCACCCTAACTTAACTCAAGAAGGGAAGATATGGAAATACAAAGAATTAATAGATGAACAAATGAAATTGAAATCAAGACAAAAGTTACAAGATGAGGGAGTAGCAATAGATTGGTGGCAATACATGCAGATTCAGTCCAGATATCAAAAAGACATCAAAACTTATATATTCAGGAAAGGGAAAAAATATTTAGGAAACATGTTAATTACAAACCAGAGGAAACTAATAGGAAAAGTATATAAATATTTGATTAGTTTTAAAACTACCAATTTGATTTTAAAAGATAATATGATAAACTGGCGTAAAAATCTAGGAAAAGAAATTGACTTAGATACTTGGGAAAGAGTCTGGACATATAATTGGAAAATAACTAAATCAGTTTCATTTACAGAAAATCAGATTAAGATGTTTTACAGTTGGCATTTATCACCTAATAGAATCTTGAAAATGTTTCTGAACACATCTCCAAATTATTGGAAATGTAAAAGAGAAATAGGTTCTTACTATCATCAGTGGTGGACTTGCCAAAAAGTTAAACTCTATTGGAATAAAATAGAAAGATGGATAAAAGAAAGATTAGGAAAACCCCAGAATTTTTTCTACTAAGTATAACAAATCAAAAATATAAAAAGGAAATTTATTATTTAATAAAGCAAATCTTGGTTGCCGCCAGGATTGTATATGGACAAAAATGGAAAGAGAAAGATATCCCCAAGGAGGAGGATGTACTAAAGAAAGAGTGTGCAGAGATGGACATGATGATGAGGCAGTTAAATAATCAAGAAGAATCAGATTTTTATAAAACTTGGGAAAGGATTTATATATGGTTGAATAAAAAGAATACTAAATGAATGGAATAGAAAGAAATATACAGTGATCCCTCGAGTTTCGCGATCTCGATCTTTGCGAAACGCTATATCGTGATTTTTCCACCCAATGACGTCAATCCCTTCCTTTCTCATCTTTCTTTCTCTCTCTCTTTCTCTATCTTGCTTCTTCCTCTCTCACATTCTCTTCCTCCCTCTCTCATCTCTTTCTTTCCTTCTCTCTCTTTCTCTATCTCTCCCCCTCTTGCTCTCGAGCGACGGGCGGCACCCAGGGAAGGTTCCTTCGGCCGCCCAGCAGCTGATCTGCTCGGCAGCGCAGTAGCAGCGAGGAGCCGAAGATGGGGTTTCCCCTTTGCATGGGCAACGGGGAAACCCCATCTTCGGCTCCTCGCTGCTACTGCGCTGCCGAGCAGATCAGCTGCTGGGCGGCCGAAGGAACCTTCCCTGGGTCTTCAACTCCCAGAATTCCCCGCCGCCCACGCAAAGGGGAAACCCCGATCGTGCACCGAGCGGCGTACAAGCGGCGGCCGGACAAGTGGCGGAAAAGCGGCGGGCGCAAAAGCGGCGGACAAGCGGTGGGCGGAAAAGCGGTGGGCGGAAAAGCGGCGGGCGGACAAGCAGCGGACAAGCGGCGGGCGGACAAGCGGCGGACAAGCGGCGGGTGGAAAAGCGGTGGGCGGACAAGCGGCGGGCAGACAAGCGGCGGGTGGAAAAACGGCGGGCAGGCGGGCAGGCAGGCGGCTCCTCAGCTGCTGGGCAGCGGAAGGAACCTTCCCTGGGTCTTCCCAGGTGCGGAAGTAAAAACACCATCTGCGCATGCGCGGCCATGGAAAAAGGGGCGCTCATGTGCAGATGGTGTTTTTACTTCCGCACCACTACATCCCGAAAAATCGATTATCGCGAGGGGTCTTGGAACGCAACCCTCGCGATAATAGAGGGATCACTGTATATATATTTCCCAGTGGGTATGGCTAGCTGATGAGGCCAAAATAAGGCCGAAATAGATCTATCCTAGTCTCCCTTAATTTTCAAATTCCGCTTAAACATGTGACACATACAGATAGAATTGTCGGCTATCAATAAAATTAACTGCCTTGGAAATGGCCCTGGGTTGGGCCGAGAGGCAAAACAGGAGCTGTGATGTTCCTTCAATATACCAGGGTGATTCGACACAAAATGTAACCCTTCCCTGGTACAGAGCTGAAGGGATTGGATACTGTAGCCTAGAGGATAATTCTCTGCCTTACAAGGAAAAGGTTGCAGGTTCAAGTCCCAGTGGGTATGGCTAGCTGATGAGGCCAAAATAAGGCCGAAATAGATCTATCCTAGTCTCCCTTAATTTTCAAATTCAGCTTAAACATGTGACATATATATATATATATATATATATATATATATATATATATATATATATATATATATTGTAAGAGAATCAATTCATATATACATACATACATACACATACACATACACAGACACAGACACATACACATACACATACACATACACACACACACACACACACACACACACACACACACACACACATATATATATATATATATATATATATATATATATGAATTGATTCTCTTACAAAAGTTTTAATATATGAAAAATTTAAAAAAATTCTCTCTCTCTTTTTTTATATTCTCTGTATTGATCTTACAAATTTTAGTGTTTTCTTTTCTGTATTAGAAAGACTTCTATTTTGAGCGGGGCAATTGTAGCCCCTGTATATGTTCAATGTTTGTTTGTTTTGTTTCTCTTTTTATGAAAAATTAATTCAAAATATTTTTTTAAAAAACAACACTTCCCTCCTGAACCTTATTTAAACCTTTAACATATTTAAATGTTTCAATCATGTCCCCCCTTTCCCTTCTGTCTTCCAGACTATACAGATTGAGTTCATTAAATCTTTCCTAATAAGTTTTAAGACCTTCCACCATTGTTGTAGCCCGTCTTTGGACCCATTCAATTGTGTCAATATCTTTTTGTAGGTGAGGTCTCCAGAACTGAACACAGTATTCCAAATGTGGTCTCACCAGTGTTCTATACAGCGGGATCCCAATCTCCCTCTTCCTGCTTGTTATACCTCTAGCTATGCAGCCAAGCATTCTACTTGCTTTCCCTACCGCCTGACCTCACTGTTCACCCATTTTGAGACTGTCAGAAATCACTACCCCTAAATCCTTCTCTTCTGAAGTTTTTGCTAACACAGAACTACATACAATACAATAATACAATTCTGAGATTGAGGATTCCTTTCCCCCAAGTGCGTTATTTTACATTTGGAAACATTAAACTGCAGTTTCCATTGCTTTCACAGTATAAGAGAATTCACAAGCCAAGGAAAGTCCAGAGTTCACAAGGCACTATCCAGGTCAAGGCATGGTGTCAATCCAAAGTAACAGCTAGGGGAATAAACATTTAGTTTCAAGAATCGCCTCCACCTGTCTGCTGTGCTAAATAGTGTAGTGTAGTCCATCAAGAAAGGTGAAGCTGCCTTCTCATGAGTACTCTAACTGACCTTTGCTGCTCCTGCCTTTTCTCCGCTCTACATGTTCTTTGTTCAGGTAGCAGTTCTTCCTAACCACCAACTGAGTGCAGCTGTGTGCTTTCCTCACCTGAAGACTCAGGGCTGTTCTTCTGCAGCTGTGTTTCAACCAAATCCCTCTCAGCCAGCTGCTCAGAGCCATTGACTAAGTCCCCTCCTGATGTGCCCAGGATTGGTTCATCCTTCTCCAAACTCTAGAGTAGTATTTGGGGATGTGTCTAGGGGAATCATCGCAATCCCTGAGTCTAGGACAGGGCTGTCAAACTCATGGCTGCAGGTCAGACGAATCATGAGTTTGGTGAAGGGGAAAAAAAGTCATGATACATCACCTGGTACTGCCATGATGATGCAGGTTTGACACTCCTGTTCTAGGAGAATAACCAGGCTTTCACAAACTTTTAGAATATTATTGTGGTATGGGTCATACAGCCAGTGGAGGGATAACTATTTCAGAAGGCAGGCACCACAACAAAGAAAGCATGCTTCCTAGATCAAAGTAGATGAAATTGGGGTGATCCGGAGCATACTGTTCTGTCCCAGTGACAAGCCCCACGGGGAATACCTTCCCCCCATACAGTGATTTTACAAGATTTAAGATTTTACGTCTAACGTTTTATGAGCAGTGAGACTTGGATTTAAATTTCAGGAAATAAGTCTGTTTGGTGCCAGCTGCTAATTAGCATTCCCACAATGGGCCAGATTCCAAGCTGAAACCAAAACAAACAGATCATTTATTTGATTACACAGATCCCATTTACAGATTTACTCTGAGTTGGCAGAAAGCCCGGATGTAATCAGTCCAACTTGTCAGTTTGTAATTCATCATTGAAACAATAATTATCCAAGAGAGAAATCTGAGCGAACAGCTGGAACAAGATGAAAGTTGACTTCTGCAATGAATCATGAGGTGACTAAGCCTTAAATAGTCTAAGGGTGAAGCCAATTATTCTACAGATCTATCCACGCAGAGACCTCATCTTGCTTAACCATTCCTCCCTTTTCTTGTGCCCTAGCATCAAGAAGAGACTTCTCTTTTCCTGAGTCACACATGTGCAACTCAGGAAGTGCAGAAGGCCACATCCTCTCTGACCTTCTTGCTATCGGACTCGGGTGCCAGATGCACAGGCCTATGGTATTGCACTACAAACCTTTCTCAATCCTCAGGATCTGTGACTAGCTGCGGGGGACTTGGATGAGCCACAACATATACTACTTTGCTTTATTTTATAGGCAAACATCTGAAAGACCAGGCATACAGCAGTATGCACATCATTGCTCATGCCACAGTGGTCTGGACTATTTGTATCCTAAAGGTCAGGAGTTCAAACTGGTGGCCCATGGGCCAGATACATCACACACAGGCCATACCCAGTCCTCTGGAATCAACTCCCCCCAGAGATTAGAACTGCTCCCACCCTCCTTGTCTTTTGCAAATTACTTAAGACCCACCTGTATCGCCAGGCATGGGAGAACTGAGACACCTCCCCCAGTCTTTTATATTTTATGTTTGGTATGTGGGTGCTGCATGGTTTTAAATGATGGGGGTTTATATGTTTTTAATATTAGATTTGCTTCATTGTAATATTGTTTTATTATTGTTGTGAGCTGCCCTGAGTCTTCGGAGAGGGGCGGCATACAAATTTAATAAATTATTAATATTAATTATTATTATACCCACCCCAGGTCCATAAAGACAAAAAATGTCATGATACATCACATGATGCCATGTGCATGACATGATCAATTTGAAACCACGATCAAGGTGAGCTTCAAGCAAAGATCCAATATGCAGGGCACATTACAGCAGTCTATCTATGTAGGGAATGAGTGACCATCTGAAGAACTTTCCAATTGAATGAGTGCAGCTGGTACATTAGATGGTTCTCAGTGAACTATCTAATGTCATTTGTTCCTTGAATAGGAGCTATGTGACCAAGATTACTCACAAGTTATGCACTAGTTTTGAATGGAAAGGTGCAGCCCCATCATTGACTAAAAACTATATACCCCCCAGTATACACTTACAACCTTAACGGTCTATAAGCATAGAAAAACCAAAGTAAGATCATGAACAATGTTGTTTTATATAACAATCAAATTGCTAGTCCCAATTGTGATTGCTAAATGAAGATTACAGGGTCACACATTCTCAATTTACAACTACAATTGCAGTTGCTAAGTAAGGCTATTTGCACCTCTTTTTTTGCTGTTGTTGCTAGTGAATTATCCCAATTGTTAAATGATTCATACAGTCATTACACCTTTCCCCATTGACCTTGCTTGTTGAAAGCCATGATGAGAGTAGACTCCAAATGGTGATCATGAGGCCCTATGTTGCTGTAAGTGACACAATGTAGGAGAGAGACTAGCAGAGCCACGGGGAGGAGTTAAATGAGACATTAGTTTAGAATCATTACATAACCACAATACAATGAAGTCCAATCCTACTTTAATGCAGTTAAAGCTTATCTGTCCAAGTGCTAATCCTGTGCATTGGCTGTGATAGTCAATTAATTAGAACTCTCACATGTGTCCCTGGGTTTTGTTTTGTTGGTGGGTTTTTTGTTGGGAGGTTGTTGTTTTTTTTGTACCTGATACATAAATAAATGCCAGTTGTCAAGTGCCCAAATTTTAATTATGCAAGCATGGGGATGCTGCAATGTTTTTAAATGTGGGGACTGATCACTTTTTTCAGTGCAGCTTTAAGTTCAAATAGTCACTAAATGAATGATTGTAAGTTGAAGACTCTATGTACTTTGAGGTGTTTGGAACTATAGAAGTAGACATCGAACTGCTTACTATTGGAGGGACCAAATTAAAGGACATTGGGCTAGAAAATAAAAATAAAATATAATAAAAATAAATAATTAGAGTTTTTCTTTTCTGTACTTATTCTTCAGTCTTCAACTAAATGCAAAATAAAGTTGCCATTTTAGTCATGATTTCAATCATTTGGAAAAATAACAAGACCAATAGTCTTAAAATATTTATTAATTAAAAAAAGATTAAAATCTTTGATTATACAAAGATGAGACGGATCTCATGCAAACTCTTCGCATACAATAAAAATAACTCAAATATTAGTAGGATGGGTTTACAAAATAACTTCTTTATAATAGCTTTTAATATAGAAGTGCTGCTCTTCTTGATGTGCCCAGAGCATTATTGAGAATAATTTAATTACAAAGCTTTTTTTTTTTTTGGTAAAGATTTATACACTGTTCTACAGGAAAGATGCCAGGATTTTCACATCTTCACTATGATTACAATTAATACCCTATTACTACTACGACTCAGAAAACTAGACTTAGACCTATGAACATTGAATAATGATTTCTTCAGTATCACTGGACCTTTAAACCATTTCTTTTAATGTACAAAGCTGCCGAAACATAACTGTGCACCATTTATAACCACTTTTATTTGGGAGCAAGTATTGGTGAAGTCAACAGGACTTATTTCCAAATAAATGTGCAGAGAAGTATAGAGTTACTTTTTTTTTCTTAAATGGTTAAAAAAAATTCTTGATATTATTATGGATGGCATCTGCTTCTTCTGAATAACAAATCACACTGGATTTCAATTTTGTGTATAGTACAAATAATTTGCATAAATTATTAAAACAATTAAGGGACTGACATATCATGTAATTAGAAACGCATCAAATTTGAATGTTGTACAAAAAGAGAGCTTCAATATGAAACATTAAGTCTCTGAGAATGAAATATACTACAGATTTCTGCAGTGCAGTCTTCCACATACAACAGACAGAACTTTGTGTGCTAAAATGGCTCTTCAGATTTTCTTATTTTTTTCCCCTCTAATTGCTGGGAGTAAAAAACTCAAAAGATGATATTAAAATGCATGCCATTCATTTTCTCCACTGTAGGTGTACTGTTTGACTTGCATTTTTATTGCAGGTTTCCTTTTTATCTCATTTTCCGTAGCCTTATTCTGTTCTCTTTGTCTCTCTTTTTAAGGATAAGTATGAACTGGTTGAAAAAATGCTCTTGGTCTTTCTTTTTCTGAACCAATCGAAAACGTTGATCTGTGCCATATTTCTCTGAAAACTCCTTAAAGGTGGTTCTAGAATGGGAAAGAATCAAAGAATAAGCAAGGATTCTCATACAGATGCAAGCTATGTCAATAGAAGTTTACTAATGAAGGCAAATATACATGTCCCATGATAATGTTTCAGGATCCAATCTGAATAGGTCAAGGATGTCAAACTCAATTTCATTGAGGGCCATATCAAGGCTGTATTTGAGTTCAGGGGAGGTGGCCAGCTTGGTGTCACTGATGTTGGGGAGGCTGAGTAGCCAGAATTCTCTGCCAGCAAAAATGGGTTCGCAAACTCCATTTTCAGCTACCTGCAACCCTCCGCCAGCAAAAGAGTTCAGGAGAGCCACACATGGTAAGCTCCATTTTGAGCCAGGATGGTCTTCTGCAACCATCTACCAATGAAAAAGGACCCAGCCCTCCAAGCTCCATTTCCGCTGGCAGAGGCACCACAGATGGGTCCTTCATTGTTTTCAGGACAGCCACATGGGCCAGATCTAAGTTTGAGTTTGACACCCCTCAGGTAGATCATTAGGATCAGAGGTTTGGAACCTGTGATAGGTGCTTATACTCTTTGGCTCTTTCTTAAACATGCATGAGGTTTTTTTCCTACTGAAATCATTCTTACTGCATCTTTTTCCTGCCACAGAAATGATGGAAATTGAAAGATTAAAGTCAAAAAATTTCAAAAATTAATAGATCCGTTTGGCTCCTCATCCTTAATCATTATTACATTTTCACATAATAGACTTATTTATTGATTAATAGAACCTAGAGGAATAATTAATTCACTGTGGATGAGCCAACGTAATTAAGATAAAGATGGGTTTCTCAAAAATTAAGAGTTTGACAACATGGCTTCTTTCCTTCTATAATCAAAGAATAAGCAAAGATTCTCATACAGCAGCATAATGTTTTCAAAGGCCAAGATTTTCATAAGAACTGGTACCATCTTTTGATTTTCAAGTGTTACGCTCTCTGGAAATATAGAAAAGTACTAACATATATAGGAAAATCTGTGAAATAATTTGTATGGCTAAACAAAAAGTTTGTATGACATATGGAAATTCTGGCTTAAATTTCAGTGATTGACTTTATGTAACTTACATAAGACCACACAGCTAAAAATCTGTTTTTATTTGTGTGTCTGTGATTTACACATACAAGGCCCATAATAAATAGGCAAGACTTTAATCATATGGGCAGGGCCTGCTTGATGCCATCATGTAATAATTTTTAGCATTCCATGAAAACCACCAAAAGTGGGGAATTTAGAAGGAATTGTCATATTTAAAGTTGCCTGTTTTTTGAAGTATTGCAGGAAAAAATTGATGAATCTAATGAATTTCTGATCCCTTTTTGAAACAACTCTCCACCCACAATCCAGGTTTCCCTTGGTATATTTGCTTCCTAGTAGCTGGAAAATATTCATTTGGAAAAAAAGGAGGGGGTCTTTTCCCCCATGATTTTGACAGAGATAAATTTCATACTTCTAGAGTAATGCCGAACATGTTTGTCTTAGCTTTAAAAAGGAAGGCTTGCAAAATGTTCCTGCTAGAGGTAATAGAATAGAGATAATAACTGGTTCACTTTACAATACAAGAAGCTAGTTTGCTGCAATATTAACTGTCATCCTGTGGAATTATTTTAAACTGTGAAAATATGTCTTATGTGCTCTTATTTCTGGTCTTTGATTTGTCAAATAAACTTTGACTTGATTTGACTATCTGCCAGCTGATATTACTTAAAAATATAGAAAGGGGCATACATAAGTGCACTAGAGTGCCTTCCGTCCCCTGTCCTATAGTCTCTCTTATATCTCCTATATCTTCTCTACTATACCTCTATAAGCTTCATTGTATATTATTGTGTATTGGACAAAATAAATAAAAATTTTAAAAATGAAAGGAGATAAGGACCCAGTGATTAGCTTGGAAGTGTGCCCAATGCCCACAAACCCAAAACAAATAAAGTGTCAAAATCATCTAGGCTTGGAATTAGCATTCAGTGGTAAGGGATATGGATGTAAGTAGAAAGGCCACAGAGCCGTGGTAAAATCCACACATTTTCACTACCAGTTCTAGAGGCATAGCTTGGTGGGTGTGGTGCAGCTTGGTGGGCATTGCTTGGTAGGCATGGCAAGGGAAGAATACTGCAAAATCTCCATTCCGATCCCACTCTTGGGGAAAGGCTATTGCAAAATCTCTGTCTCCCTCCCTCCCTCCCTTCAGCTTTTGACTCCTGATGACTGTCTAGACAAAAGTATCCTAAAATCCTTTCTTGGCAATATTTCTGAAGTATTTTGACATTAGCTTCTTTCTAGGGTTGCTTATACATAGCTGACTTCCTGCCTAATGCATGAGTAGAACTCATGTTTTTCCCAGTTTCTGCTTGTTGCCTTAACCACTAGACCTAACTGTCTCTAATTATTTTTAGTACATTTATATCCTAGGTATAAATATCTTGTTCAAAGCCAAAAGAACTATCAGACTACACATACCTCTAATAACCACCATTACCATGAAAAACAACCCATCTATCTCAATAAGGAAACTACAATCCCAAAAATCAAAAAATCCCTCTGGTGGAAAAAGAAAAAAGGCTATGTAGCCAACTTTAAAAACCGCTACAAAAATATGCCACCAAATAAAGACAGAATGCTTCAAATATCATAGCAAACAAGAGGAAAACCTCATACGCACCAAATCCAATCATGCTTTCTACAACTTTGTAAATAACAAACTCAATGACTCAAGACCCATCCCACCACTAAAAGGACCCAACAACAAGGAATGCTATGATTAATCAAGCAAAGCTAACCTCTTCAACACATTCTTTGGCTCAGTCTTTGTGAACAGCAACAGCTTATCCCCAAAATTCCCTATTCGCACCTCAAACACTCACAACGACTTAACACAAATAGACTTCACAGAAGACAATATTGAAAAAGCACTATGTGATCTAAAATCTTCTCTATCAATTGGGCCTGATGGTCTATGTCCATACTTCCTAAAAAAGCTCTCCACAACCATAGCTGAACCACTAAGCATTATCTTTTAAAAATCATTCAGGACCAGTTTACTACCAAAGCTATGGTCATCAGCCATGGTCATCCCCATCTGCAAAAAAGGAGATTCCAGTGTAGTTGAAAATTACAGACCAAGTCTCTCTATGCTGCCTAACATGGAAAGTCATGGAAGTGGTCATAAACCAATCAATTACCCCCACGTAGAAACTAACAACCTATTCTCTAACAAACAATTTGGCTTCAGAAAAAAATTATCTTGTAACCTGAAACTCCTTCACTGAAAAAACATATGAACTTCACATCTTGACTAGGACAAATCAATAGATGCAGTTTACATAGATTTCTGCAAAGCCTTCGACTCAGTGGTTCATGTCAAACTACTTCTAAAACTGAAATCCTATGGCATCTCAGGATTCCTACATGACTTGATAACTTCGTCAAAATAGGGAGCGCATATCTAATCCTGTTCCTGTTAACAGCTGCGTACCCAAGGCAGCGTATTTCAGCCAACACTCTTCATACTCTATATAAATGATCTTTGCAATCACATTGCAAGCAACTGCATTCTCTTTGCCAATGATGTAAAACTTTTCAACACTACAGATAACACAACTATCCTCCAAAAAGACTTTGACTTTGTGTCAGAATGGTCAAACATCTGATGCTCTGTCCTACACATTGACAAAAAAAAATCAGAATACTAAATACAAGCTAAATAAACAGCACCTTACAGACAACCCTCACTCTGTAAAAGACCTCAGAATACTTATATCAAATGACCTAAGTGCCAAAGCCCACTGCAACAACATCGTCAAAAAGGTTTCAAGAGTTGTTAACCTAATTCAATGTAGCTTTTTCTCCAGTAACATCATATTACTAACCAGTGCATACAAAACCTTTGCCAGACCAACCCTTGAATACAGCACTGCATTTCAGACATAAATCCACAATATACAGGAAATACTTCACGAGAAGAGCCAGCCACTCCTCCACACGCAACAGAACACTCTACATAACCAGACTCGAAATTCTAGGCTTAGAAAGTTTAGAAAGCTTAAAACTACAACCTAAGCATACGACCTAAGCATAGCCCACAAAACCATCTGCTACAATGTCCTTCCTGTCAGCGACTACTTCAGCTTCAACCACAACAAAACACAGGCACACAACAGATACAAACTCAAAGTAAACCACTCCAAACTCAACTGTAAGAAACACAACTTTAGCAACCAAGTAGTTAATGCATGGAACTCATTTTCTGACTCTGTAGTATCATCACCAAAACCCAAAAACTTTACCCTTAGACTATTCACTGTTGACCTCACCCGATTCCTAAGACGTCAGTAAGGGGCATTCAAAAATGCACCATGTGCCTTCCATCCCTGTCCTAATATTTCTATTATTAGTACCAATATAATATATATAAACAATGTCATATCTTTGTATACTATCAATACATACTTGACAAAGATAAATAAAATAAATAAAATTGAGTTTAAAAACTCAAACATCTAGCAGTCTGTCCTATGTTTCTTTTCTCATAACTATTGGGTGTCATCAATATGAACCATAATGGTGAAAACACCATAACATAGTGAAACCGAAAATAATAAAAACCCTCAACATAGTTTATATATAATATAATATAAATTATTATCATAGCTACTGTTATTTCTCCTATAGGTATTGAATAATTCTTCAATATTTTCCATATAGAAAAATGTATAATACATTGTTAAAATCTGAAAATTATTCCCTTCATTGACATATGGAGGTTGACAAAATTATTCAAACTATGAGCAAAATGGTTTTTTTAATCTCTGTAATACAAATATTTCATCTTAAACTATCTTGATGATTAATAAAATTGTAAATAAGAATCATAAGTTTATATAACATTCTTATATCCTTCTTGCCATGAAGGATCATGGAAAATATCTAAATAAAACAGGCAACATTTCAAAATCTTATGTTTAGTATGCAGTCACCATTAGAAATGATAAATTTTTGTGTGGATATAATTTGAATTTTTTTCAGAAAGCAGAAAAGACTTTACTGTTTTTATAATATAATAAAGTGTACTTGGGCATACTGCATGCATTAATCATACTTGTAACTGGATCTGCTACTGCAAAGCATAATAAAGTACAGTGATAGATTTTGTCTGTTCAGTATATTTATATACTGAGATAATAGATTTAGTTCAACTTGCTTATAATGCATGACAATGAATTAGATCTTCATTAACCTATTGGTTACTGCACTTAGGTAGCTGCAGATATCAAATACTGTATGTTCTTGAAATAAACTATGCACTTTCTCCATGTATTTTATATACAAAAAACCTATACTGGATCTGGAGTTCAGTCTTTCCTGTATAATTTAGATCTTAAGACGAAAGATTGCAGAGGTGGTTAATACTAACAGTCAACCTTTTGAAAATTTGGCCTTAGCTGTAATAGAATAATGACAGAAGATCTGGGGTATTTTCTTTGAAAAAAGAAATAGTGAATAATAATAATAATAATAATAATAATAATAATAATAATAATAATAATAATAGAATAGAATGAATAATAGAGTATAATAAGCACCACTAGTTCTAAGAATTTATCCATGATTTAAGTTGCCACTGAAAGTACCTTTATGTATTGCACCATCTATTAAAAAGCTGGCAAAATATTTCCAGGTGCCAAGTTTTAACATGCAAATTTATGCAAACATTGTGGAATAAGCTTTTTAAAAAAGATCTCCCCAAAATTCATGAAGTATATATGTGAAGCATCATGTAGACTTTTGCAAGAATATTGAAATTTGTGAGATTTGAAAGTCTCACAAGGTCTCAGTTAATCAGAAGACAACAGATATTTGTGTCCAGCATTCTAAGTGATACATTCATATTCAGAAGCTTGGTTTCTGGCATAATCTCAGTTTAGTCAAAACCCACATTCAAATTATGTTCCATTCAAAGGACCTGTATTCAAAAGTTGCTTCATACCTGGGTGACAATTTAGATTCCTCAAGCAGCTTTTTAAACTCTTCTTTGGCTAGCAGTAATTTGTTTTTCTTTTCCTTATATTCTTCTCTTATTCTCGTCTTAACAAACTGCTCAAATATCTTAAAGAAAGAGGAGAGGAGAAAGGAAGGTCACAAAACATCATTAAAGACAGAATTTTTTTCAAACAACCTTTGAAAGTCTGATGGAAAAGAGTTTATTAAAATTATTTTATTGTTCCTCTCACAACTGTATTTTTTTATTTGTAGGCATTGCTTTCAGATCATGTCATGTAAAACCTATACATAAAATTCAGATCCTTTCAGGTGAATAAGTTTAATGCTTAAGTTTTTGGCTTAAAAGTTTTGAACAGCTGGAGAGGTCAACTAGAATCACAGTAGTATTACTAGTAGTAAAATTAATATTTTAAATGAAAGGAAAAATTCTAAACTTAGCCTACAACAACAATACAAAAGAATGATTTTTGCAGTCTAGTGTTACTCGCTAGAAGATTGGCATTAAGTGATGGCACAGTGGTGAAAATGCAGAATTGCAGGCTAACTCTGCCCACAGCCTGTAGCTTGATCCTGATCAACTGGTTGGGAGTGTTACTTGGAACACTGACACAAGATTGACTCACCCTTTCCTCCTTCTGAGCTCAGTAAAATGTGGACCCAGATTGTTGGGGGCAATATTATGACTCTGTAAACAACTTACAGAGAGTTGTAAAACATTATGAAGAGATATATAAGTCTAAGTGCTGTTGCTATTGCTACGCTACTTCATATGATGACCCTTTTCATCTAAGAATTTGCAACAATTTATGCCAGTGGTTGCTGAACATTTTCTTTCATGCCTCAAACTGAATTATCCAAGAATCCTTTGTTCACAATACAGGTAATACACTTTAAATAAATTAAAGTCCCTGTGATAGAGTAATGGGTTTGTATGTTGTTACCCAAAGGAAAACAACTTTTTGTAAATTTTGGGTAATTTACTTAGGTTTGAGAAGCAGCCCCTTACACTGTGGATCTAAAAACTGCTTAATTGAACTTTGTATAACCTGAATAGAATATGGTCAGTTTTGTATTTGGCTCCTGGATTT
This sequence comes from Erythrolamprus reginae, assembly GCF_031021105.1. NCBI lineage: Eukaryota > Metazoa > Chordata > Lepidosauria > Squamata > Dipsadidae > Erythrolamprus > Erythrolamprus reginae. The sequence goes on along the minus strand of NC_091954.1, from coordinate 42,456,096 downwards.
TTAGTTTGCAAAGAAGAAAAGCTCAATTATTTTTATTTTTATTTCATGCTGTCTCTCCATATCCCCACACAGTACCTCTCCACTTCTTGTCATAAAATGGGGCAAACCTCCAATGAATATGTCACTGAGAAACATAAATTTTAGGCTCAATTGTGGTTGTGAGTAGAGGATTAGCTGTATTTTGTCAGCCTACTGTCCCAGAAACATATAATAACTCATTTGAAAATTTTTGTTTCTCCACACTGCATGCTGAGACTGATACAATTTCAGCAAAAAACCACAAAAATATCATTCTAAAGTATGGAAATGAAATATTCAACAATGAAAATGAATGGGGTAATAAAACATTTTGTTAGGGATACATATTCTTAGTCAAAATGGCATATTTCAGTTCTTTATTCTATGATGGGCACACCCATGCAGTCTCCAGTTTCTTCTTTGGTCATTTTGTGTTGGGTTGTTGAACTGTCTCCTATAAAGGCTGGACTTAAAAAAAACCCTGAGTCAGCTGTATTGACTGCAATGGCTCGGCACCTGATTAGCTTATGCCACATACTCTACTTGAGGTTGCTTTAAAGATTCCTGGAAGCTTAAGTTGTTTGTTTTGCTTTATTGGATTTGTATTCTGCCCCTCTCCGCAGACTCGGGGTGGCTAACAACAATGATAAAAACAGCATATAGAAATCCAATTAATAAAACAACTAAAAACCCTTATAATAAAACCAATCATACACACAAACATACCATGCATAACTTGTAATGGCCTAGGGGGAAGAAATATCTTAACTCCCCCATGCCTGGCGGCATAAATGAGTCTTCAGTAGTTTACGAAAGACAGGGAGGGTGGGGGCAGTTCTGATCTCCGGGGGGAGTTGGTTCCAGAGGGCCGGGGCCGCCACAGAGAAGGCTCTTCCCCTGGGGCCAGCCAAACGACATTGTTTAGTCGACGGGACCTGTAAAAGGCCAACTCTGTGGGACCTTATCAGTCACTGGGATTCGTGCAGTAGCAGGTGGTTCCAGAGGTAATCTGGTCTCATGCTATGTAGGGCTTTAAAGTTCATGACCAACACTTTGAATTGCATTCAGTTGGTACTGAATGCAGTGGTCCAAATGCAATGGCCTTCAATTAGCTCTTAGGGGCATTTTGAAATGCTGGGTTTACCTTATAAAGCAATTTATGGCTGGCATTAAATTGCCTGCAGGACCATATTTTGCTACTGGAGTCAGCCAAACTGCTTTGATCATGTTGAGAGAAAAAAAGGTAGCTATTCTTTGTTTGGGAAGTGGAGCTGAAGGCTAAAAGTATTGTTTTTCTGTGATAAGATTGGCCCTTTGGAATGGGTTCCCATTAGAAATCTGCCTATTTCAACATTATTGGCTTTCCCAAATAAGATGAAAACTGCTTTTCCAGATTGCTTTTAGAATATCAGCCAATTTATCCTTTTATAAAGTTTAATGAACTTATAAGATTTTTTTTTACTTGATGATCATATTTTTATCACTGTGAGCTGCCAAGAGTGAGTGGGTGAATGGATAAATAATAAGTGAATGGATACATAAATAAATAAATAAATAATGAAATATTTATGTATGTATGTATGTATGTATGTATGTATGTATGTATGTATGTAAGTATGTATGTATGTATGTATTAATTAGATTTGTATGCCACCCTTCTCTGAAGACTCGGGGCAGCTTAACCTGTTTCCTAACAGGTTAAATGCAGCAATATTTTTTCAATTCAATTCAATGTATTTTAGTTGTAGACACACACACAAGCACATATACATACACACATACAATTTTAGAGTAAAAATACATTTATAAAAAAACCCTAACATCTATAAGTGAGATCCAGGATACAGCCAACATTAAATTATATTGACAATACTAAAATTATATTAGTTATCTAAAGTTACAACAAAATAAAAGCATGTAAAATTATCAACAAAGGAATAATACCAAAAATTTAAATGAATTAGAGCTACAGAAAGTACATTTTCATAAGGAAGAAGGATTAATTCACAAGTAATTGTGTAAATGAATCCATTGTGTATGTCTTGTTCAAATTTAGCAGTAAATGATGTGGCAGGTTACATCTGGCCACAAAAGGAATTTTTTTACAGAGATAATTTTAATTGAGTTGCTTTTCTACATGATAGTACCATTCTTTTTTTGTAATTGTAGTATAGTCATAGTTAATCTACTATGACCTTTTCAGTGTAGCTGATTGTGGGATGAGACAAAATGCCAATAAATCAAGAGAAAGTTCAATCAATGATCCCATTTTAATCCACCTAGTCCCAGAGTAACTGGTTTCCATGGAAAGATTGGAAAGGAAATAACTTGAGAATTGTTCTAAGTAACCAATATGAATGCAAGTCATTTGGGGGCCTAAGTTCAGTATCATGTATATGTTCATCATGATGAGAAGATGAATTTCACATTAATAGGCATTTGGTGAAGAACTGTATTTAAAGGTTATGGCTAATTACAAAACCACAATTTACAACTCCCCTGCTTTATGCACTAGTATAGCAATAGCACTTAGATTTATATACTGCTTCACAATGCTTTACAGACCTCTCTAAGCAGTTCATAGAGTATTATTATTATTATTATTATTATTATTATTATTATTATTATTATTATTATTATTATGTCAGTACAACTCAGGAAAACGAGATCACTATGCTGGATTTCACATTTCATCACCAGTTGGGCGCTATCCAAGCACCTAGGACTGCGTGATGTAGCGGCGAATTATGTTTGCCGATCCCAGTAAAGCGGCCTTTTGCAATTGACAGATGGAGATTTTGTCAATTCCAATGGTTTTCAAATGTCCGCTGAGATCCTTTGGCACTGCGCCCAGCGTGCCAAGTACCACTGGGACTACTTTCACTGGTTTATGCCAGAGTTGTTGCAGCTCGATTTTTAGATCTTCATATTTCACTAATTATTATTATTATTATTATTATTATTATTATTATTATTAATTAGATTTGTATGCCAGCCTTCTCCAAACAATCTGGGTCCTCATTTTACTGACTTTGGAAGACTGGGTCAACCTTGAGCCAACTGCCAAACTGCAGGCAGTCAGCAGAATTAGCCTGCAATGTTGCATTCTAATCACAGCACCACCATGGCTCACATTGGAGGAAAATCCACATTGGTCTAAACCAGCAGTTGTTTGCTCCTGGTTTGGCCTGGTTCAACACAAGCACATGCACGAATCAGTAGCGACCAGGGGTGGGCTGCTGCCCGGACAGTGGGGAATGTAGTGGGGTAGTAAAAATGGAGCTCCATCCCAGAGTACCCAATTTTCACTGAAAAATGTTGAAAGAAAATGCAGGGCATCCTGTATAAGCTACATGCACAGTGTGGTAGTAAAAAAATTGGTGGCCCTTCACTGGTAGTGACAGGATTTAGAACCCACTACTGGTCTAAGTCAGTATTCTCAACTTCAGCATCTTTAAGATGTATGGACTTCAATTCCAAAATTCCTCAGCACAGTGGATGCAGAATTCTGAAGGTTGGTCCAAACATCTTAAAAATGCTGTAGTTGAAAAATATTGGCTTAGAAGATGCAGAAATAAAATTCCATAATAAAGAAGATTATAAGTAAAAGAGTATTTTATTAGTTTAGATTTCCTGTAAAATATTTTGCATTATATCTTAATAGTGATGGGAAATACATGTCACTAAGGATAGTATGTTTCTTTTAGACCAATAATTAAACAAGTCAATAGTTTAGGTTCCTATAACTCTGTACCTTTTCATAACATATTTTTACAGAAACACAGAGTTGGAAGGAACCTTGGAGGTCTTCTGGTGCTGCTCAAGCAGGAGACTCTATACCTTTTTAGGCAAATGTCTGTCCAATCTCCCTGCCACTGTTGTAGCACACGTGTTACAAACTTCTGAAAGCAAGCTTTTGCACTGGCTGATTGTTCTCACTGTCAGGAAATTTCTCTTTAGTTCTTGGGTGCTTCTCTCTTTTTCAGTTTACCTCTTGTGCTTCTGGTTTTGCCTTCAGGTGCTTTGGAAAATAGATAGACTCCCTCTTCTTTATGGAAGCTCCTCAAATATCGGAACACTGCTATCAATTCACCATTAGTATGCTCAAATTCAAAAGATGCTTAACCAATGAAAAATAACTACACTAGGTTGATTCTACCACTTCTCTTCCTGCTCCTGTTAACAGTGGTGTCCCCCAAGGTAATGTTTTAGGACCCACACTATTCATACTATACATAAACGATCTTTGCGATTGCATCACTAGCAATTGTGTTCTCTTTGCAGATGATGTCAAACTATTTAATACCACTGACAATACTGTTACCCTTCAAAAAGACCTTGACCACATAGCAAAATGGTCTAAAACCTGGCAACTTCAAATCTCCACCACTAAATGCTCTGTCTTACACATTGGTAAAAAGAATCAGAATACTAAATATAAACATGGAGGAATAGAACTTATTGATAACCCTCAATCTGTCAAAGACCTTGGAGTACTCATATCCAATGACCTAAGTCCTAGAGCCCAATGCAACAACATTGCCAAAAAGGCTTTAAGAGTTGTTAACCTAATCCTTTGCAGCTTCTTCTCTGGTAATTTTGAACTGCTAACAAGAGTTTACAAAACATTTGTCAGACCAATCCTAGAATATAGCTCACCTGTATGGAACGCACATTGCATATCTGACATCAACAAAATTGAGAGAGTCCAGAAATATTTCACAAGAAGAGTCCTTCACTCCTCTTCTCACAACAAAATACCTTACTCCACCAAACTTGAAATTCTTGGTTTACACAACTTACAACTCCGTTGTCTCCGTTCCGACTTAATTATAGTTCATAAAATCATATACGAAAATGTCCTACCTGTTAACGATTACTTCACCTTCAACTGCAACAACACACGAGCACGAAATCAATTTAAATTAAATGTCAACTGCTCCAAACTTGACTGCAAAAAAGACGACTTCAGCAACAGAGTAATCAACGCCTGGAATGAACTACCTGATTCTGTGGTTTCTACGCTTAACCCCAAAACCTTTAACCTTAGACTATCTACAATTGACCTCTCCCCCTTTCTAAGAGGTCTGTAAGGGGCGTGCATAAGCGCACCACTGTGCCTACCATCCCTGTCCTATTGTCTTATTTTGTTACTTTTTATCATTACTTATCTAAGTAATGATAAACCACCTATAATTGTTTGACAAAATAAATAAAAGAAAATGAAAAGAAATAGTTAAAAGTTGGAGGAATTCTGTCCAAAGGAGATTTATGATCCCTCATGGGAATCTCAATGAGAGAACATAATTGATCTTGGCAGGTGGTTTCAACAGAAATTCCTAAAGAAATAACTTGGCATTCTGAATTCAAGGCTTGAGTTTAGCCAAGTGGCTTTTAGACGCACAGTATGGCAGGCTTAGATAAGAAAGTTTACTGAATATTTGGTTGAAGTCTTATAAAGTTGTTGATTGTTGGTACGAGGGTGTGGATTCTCTCTTATATCTCAGGATGGTTAAAATTCATTGCCTCTTTCCTGCTAGCTGTCAGTGAATTGCTTGCAGTGCTTTGCCTGGACTTGAAGTTGAATAGCTGTTGTTATACAATTGATGTCTCTTCACTGAGAACCACAGCTCTCAGTCAGAGTTTCAGAGGAAGCAGCAGTGTTCATTGATTTCCCTTACGATTCCAACTTCAACATACAGGCCAGAATGAATTTAAACAATTTCACAAGAAAACCAATAACTTTAAATAAATATTTATTGAAGAAACTGGGAAACCTCAGCCAATAAAATTCATCAATTAGCCCTTTTGCATTTTATTTAAAATGTTTTTCTAACATTACATAATTTGAGTCTCCTTTTTGGTCCTGTCTCCATCCATCCAACCATCTATGATTTATATCTGCTATTGTTAATTTTACTATTATGTTGTTTTTAATTAATTGTGCAAGAAGTGAGTCTTATAGCCCCCTTGCTCTAAAAAATTATGGAATTTCTTCAGAAGACTGCAACAGTTAGCCCTAGGCACTACAGAATGAAGGAGGACTTAATTGATGATAGTATATTTTTTAATATTTCTGGGAAAATGAATGAGAAGATTCTATCAAGTTTTAGAGTTTCACGAAAAGCTGCATAGCCACAGGATTTTAATGTTGTTATATGCTTAATGTTGAGGATAAACGTGACAGCCGTATCCAACTTTACATGATAGATGATGAAGATGACTTTTGACACTAACAGGTTTTTGTTGTTTTTATATCAGTTTTATTTATGTTTTCCAGGAAGAGGATATTCAAACATATATGAAAAGTAAAATTATATAAAAATATTAAACTGGTACAGAAACCAACCTAGAAAATAGCACAATGAGTAAGATTAAAACCCAGGAGGTCTCAGAAATTACGGAAACTAAATCTCTGATATCCAAGTCCCTTCCAACAAGTGAGATGCAGCTGTGACAAATAGATTTTGCTTGTGCTTACGAGAAACTGAATCCCACCCACCCAAATGATCTTCTTTACAAAAGATTGATCAACCCAAATATAATCATTTGATAGATTCTTTTGATCAGAACCACTATGTTTTGCAAACATAAGAACGGAAAATATATTTTGTATTTTTTTTTACTTTCAGATTGTTCTAAAATCTAAAGCACATGCAAAGATATCATCCTCACCATACAGTACTTTAGAATTTGGCAATCAAGCACATTTTAATTGTCAAAGGAAACAGCCTTCCTTGAAATCAGAAGGAAATGATCACATAAAATTTATAAAGTGGCTCTTTATTCCAAAATCTAAGCCCTTAAGCCATTTTTTTAAACTACCAGTTCTTTGATCATGGCTTGACGGGCATGGCAGGGGAAGGATACTGCAAAGTTCCCATTCCCTCCCCACTCCTGGGGAAAGGATATTGCAAAATTTCCATTCCACTCTGAGGCCAGTCAGAGGTGGTATTTGCCAGTTCTCTGAACAATTCAAAATTTCCACTACCAGTTTTTCAAACTAGTCAAAATTTTCACTACTGCTTCTCCAGAACCTGTCAGAACCTGTTGGATTTCACCCCTGCCTTAAGGTAATATTAGGTGTATAAACCAAGTTAGAATTGTAACATCATAATGCTAGTGCGGATATCACTCTGATGGGACATAATTGCCACTGAAAATGTAGATGAATGATTTTTAATCAAAAGAAGCTCAGGCCTCAGATTGACTTAACCCTGTCTTTCTTTGTTCTACAGACAGTCCTTGACCACAATTGGCATCAATATTTCCATTGCTAAGCCAGATGATTGTTAAATGGTTCATGCCTGATATATGATACTTTTGTTGAAGGTGAATTTCTGCAGTTGTTAAGTTAATCACTTAAGTCAAGGACTATGTCAAAAACAAATCATTGTTGAAAACTCATGTGCCTTTCTGCAGGAATATAGTGTTTAGGGTATTCTAATAAAAATATATATCTCCCTTCTCAGATCCTTTAGTTAAGAACAGAAAATGCCTTATCAATAAAACAGGGTATAAACTCTCCCTAGAATTTGAACCAATTCAGGACTCAGCTAACTTTTTTCTTCCCATTCGGCATGGAAGGAAAAAGCTTGAAAGTCTGTGCAGCCTAAAAGTTGTTGCCAAGCAATTGCTGCACATTTTCTTCCATTGTCAGGACAGCATTTGTGTGTTTATGTAAGGATCCATCCTAGCACAGTGTTCTTGGGAGCAATAGGGTAAATCACTACTTCTTCTTTAATACATTGAAAGCTCTTACATAATTACACATTTTTCTTAGAGACCTCTGCAAAAGGAGGTGAAATTGTGTAAGATAGTGACCAGGTTTTGTAATCCAAGCTGTACTCCTTTTCAAAGGTGCAGCACATGGATCACTGTGCTATATCCAACAGCTTGGGCATTTTGATTCCTGTCTCTCCATGGATGCACATGAATTTTCTGCAAAAGACTTCCATATCTATCATTATGGCTTTCTACTTATATCAAGTAGGATAGCAGATATAGGCTGCAAGGATATAAATGATAGTGAGACAGTATCAATACGTTTGTAAAAAGCTGGCATTTTTTTTTGCTCTCACTCATTTTTCTTGTAGCCCAGATTTGATATCAATAAATTTTCAGGGAAATCTTCAACTCAACCATGACTCCAGACTCATTAATCAAAAATGTTTCAAATGAACATGAAACTTTCAGTCTATTATCCTATTCTGCACAACATGCAGGTTAGTTTCTAATGTTTCCTATAAATTGTCCACCACCCTATTAAAAGAAAATTCATTTATTGTTAGTTCTGGAAATCTGCACAAGGATTTAGCTTTTAGCCTCACCATCATGTAATCATGCATATTTGCTGGAGAGACGGAGTAACGACACGGACACCAGAGCTGGATTTAAAATTGGGTCATTTTTATTAACATAAATTTGCATAATTTATTCAAATACTTTGCATAAATTAGCATAAACAACTATGACCCGGAAATGGACCTGCAGGGTCAAACAAATACTTCCGGGGCGGAAATGACGTTATGCCAACAAACATTCCTGGGCAACTCATGGGCGTATCTCGATGCAAGGTCCAGGTGAGGGCCAGGCCGTCACCTGTGACCTTTTTCTGCCATGCTGTGCATGACGGGGGTCCCACCGGCTAACCCGAATCGGGGAATTAAAGGTGCAGGACCCAAAGACAGGTTCCCCCCAGCTGCTCAGGCAGAAACTCCCTGCATGAGCTTGCGGAGAACCTGTCAATCATCCCCAAAGATGCCCAAGGGAGAACGCGCGGTTGCTAAACCACCCAGTTTTCCGCCCCTAACCTGCCTACCCAAATGACCAAAGGTAAGCCAATTAACCTAATTAATGCAAGCACCCCCTAACCGCACATCCGTCACCCCAGTGTGGAATGGGCGAAAAAACAGCTCAGCTAAGAGGCAGAACTGCAAAAAATTCCCATTCGGCCCCCTAAGGGCGACCCAGAAGCACACTGCAAAATAGTGGAGGGCGGGCGGGTGTCTGCTCCAGAGCTCAGTCCGGGCGAAAAGGAAGAGCCCCGGGCCTGCTCGCCCTTATATAGGGCAAGCAGGCCCCGCCCGGACCAAACAAGGAGCCGACCAATCAGGTCCGGCTCCCCCGAGCGAAGTCTCGCATCGCGAGACTTCGCCCGGGATCCAAGATGGCGGCCGCCATGAGGGACCGTGTCTCCCGGTCCCTCCAGCAAAGCCTGCCAGCCGGGTAAGTCCGGCGCTGCCCTTGCTGGAGAGACGGAGTAACGACACGGACACCAGAGCTGGATTTAAAATTGGGTCATTTTTATTAACATAAATTTGCATAATTTATTCAAATACTTTGCATAAATTAGCATAAACAACTATGACCCGGAAATGGACCTGCAGGGTCAAACAAATACTTCCGGGGCGGAAATGACGTTATGCCAACAAACATTCCTGGGCAACTCATGGGCGTATCTTGATGCAAGGTCCAGGTGAGGGCCAGGCCGTCACCTGTGACCTTTTTCTGCCATGCTGTGCATGAGGGGGGTCCCACCGGCTAACCCGAATCGGGGAATTAAAGGTGCAGGACCCAAAGACAGGTTCCCCCCAGCTGCTCAGGCAGAAACTCCCTCCATGAGCTTGCGGAGAACCTGTCAATCATCCCCAAAGATGCCCAAGGGAGAACGCGCGGTTGCTAAACCACCCAGTTTTCCGCCCCTAACCTGCCACAGGAGCGGGGGTCAGATCTCTATCTTGGCCCCCCGACTCCCCCCTCTAGCTGCGCCAGCTCACGCAGAGACCACTGCAGGTCCTGTAAGAAAATGGCGTTCCACCGCTCAGACAGGTGAACGCCATCATCTCGCTTTATTGTAAAGCCCTGGCCGGCCTATTGAGATAAGGGGATGGGGTACTACCACTCCACCCAATTCCCTAACCGTCTTACCCATAGCCCTATTCACCCGTCGTCTAGCCCGGTGAATGGCCCTAAGGGGAGAGGCGTCCCTCCAAACAAGCCTAGGTAATAGTTCTGACCACACCACTTGCGTGGTGGGCCAGACCTCACGAAGCCTTCGCAGGTCTTCGCGTGCCTAGATGGACAGCGCCAGGCCTCCCAGTATGCACAGGTCATTGCCACCTAAGTGCAATACCAGCCACCTGGGTGCGGCCACAGGACACTGCCCACCCAAACCCACTTGGGAACGACTCCAGGAGCCGCCCCCCATATTGCCGGGCGCAGCCACAAAATGCTGACCGCCCAGCCACACCGGTAGGAGACCCTCCCACCGCATACCTCTCCGGCCCATCCAGGCAACCCTGACCCACCGCCCCAGGGACAGCTGGGTCCCGACGGCGCTCCTGGCCGCCAGGCGGCCGGCCCAGCAAATCATGCTGTGGCCACACAGCAGCGCCGTCGGTGTCACGTCAGCCTGGGGACCTGCAAGAGGAAACACACGCAGAGAGGTCACCTAGCCTAAGCCCTGCCTAGGATCCTCAGCGGGCCTAACATAACCCAAATATGCCGCTGACCGCCAGCGGCCGATCACCCGAATCCAGTGGGCCGGGAAAACAGAAAGTGCCGCGCTAGTGGCGCCGCCGATACGGAACGACGCGTTCCATAACCGGCGGGATCCGTGCCCACCTGGGCCCTTGCCCTGGTTACTAACGCCCAAAATTGTAAACGGGTCGGAAAGGGTACCGTCCCAATGCCTAGACGGGCACCCCGGATCCGACCCCCGCAGAAAACAACAGAAGCTGTAGGGCGGCCACCGTACACACCGATTGGTCGGCGGCCGCACTAAGTTAGATGGTAACCCCTCTGCGTAGCTGATCTGACTTAAACCGCTTTACCACAAGGGACACCCCCCCTTGTCTAAAGGCCAGATCAGCGTGCTGGAAGGCACGGAGCGAATCGTCAGCCTGAGATGAGGCCAGGCCTCACTGACCCCAAGGGCCCCCCAAAACATATGACACAAGTCGCGTCCCCAAAAAAGACGGGCCTCTTACAATGAGGAACACAGACTGCCAAAAACCACGTTGATTAAAGACAGCTGCTCCACCGTCGAGCCTGACGAGTGTCACCAGGGGCCCCCGCTCGCTCCCTCATACGGCCTTCCAGCACCTACCGGATGCAAAGTCACCCGAAAAACTGCAAACCTCCCCGCCTTGTACAGAAAGGCGAGGCCGGCTAACCAGGACCGGATCATCCTAACTGACAGGCCACGCTGCCCAAGCTGGACGCAGAACCCGGCCAAGCGCTATACAGGGCCGGGCCAGCTAAGCTGGTAACCCCTGCCCTGCCTGAAATCCCCAAACTCCTTGCCCGCACGCCGGTATGCCCCAAGGTGCCGGGCGCCACAGACAAGGGGATTGCCCGAGATGCCTAGTCTCTCCACCACTCTGGATCCCTCCCAGACTCCAGAGGTGGCCGGGAAACTCCTCTGGCAACTCTCGGGCCCACGGGGCCAGGGTCCGAAACTTGGACAACTGACCACGGGACAAGGCATCAGCGACCCCGTTATCCAACCCGGGGACATGCTTAGCCAAAAACAATGCGTTTAGAGACAAGGACCGGTGCACAAAATGGCGGACAAGCCGCATAACCCTGTCGTTCTTTGAGGACAGGGCATTCACCACATGGACAACCGCTAGGTTGTCACACCAAAAGTGCACGGTCTTGTCCCTAAACTGCTCCCCCCAAAGCTCCAAGGCCACTATTAAAGGGAAGAGCTCCAAGAACGTAAGGTCCTTAACCAACGAAGAGGCGCTCCATTCCGGAGGCCATGCCGACCAGCACCACTGGTCACCTAACACTACCCCGAAACCACAAGTCCCCGCGGCGTCAGAGCAGAGCTGCAACTCAGCTTCCAACAGAAGCTCGTGCCTCCAGAAAGACAACCCGTTAAATCTATCCAAAAAATCCCGCCACACGCCGAGGTCAGCCCTGACCCCAGCGCAAAGGCGGGTACGATGATGGGGCAAACGGAGCCCCCTCATCGCATCATACAACCTCCTGGAAAAAGCCCTCCCAGGAACAACTACCCGACAGGCAAAATTAAGAATGCCTGCCAGTTCCTGAAGCTGCCGTAGGGTCACCTTCCGGCAGCCCAGGACCTCATCAAGCTTCCGCTTAATCTTAACCAACTTCTCCAGGGGCAATCTAGAAGATTGCTCCTCTGAGTCCAATTCAATACCCAGAAAGGTAATCCTGGTGGCGGGGCCTTCGGTCTTCTCAGAGGCTAAAGGCACCCCCAGTTGAGCACAAAGGGCTTCGAAGTCCCGCATCAAAGCAAAACAATGAATGCGCAGGCCCCGCCAACAGGAAATCATCTAGGTAGTGAACGACCGTACCCAGACCACTTTGCCTCCTGAGCGCCCACTCCAAGAAGGTGCTAAAACTCTCGAAAAGCGAGCACGAGACAGAGCACCCCATGGGCAAAGCTCTGTCCACGTAATAACCCCCCTCAAAATGGAAGCCCAACAGCTCAAAATCGTCTGGGTGTATGGGGAGGAGCCGGAATGCCGACTTAATGTCGCATTTACCCATAAGGGCTCCCACCCCACACTTCCTAACCATGGTCACGGCTGCATCAAAGGACGCATACCGGACTGAACACAACTCGTCAGGAATGAAATCATTCACTGACTCCCCTTTTGGAAAAGACAAATGGTGAATCAACCTAAATTCACCACTCGCCTTTTTGGGGACCACACCTAAGGGAGACACCCGAAGATTCGGGAAGGGCGGCTCCGAGAAGGGCCCGAGGACCCTGCCCTCGGCAACCTCCTTCCCAATCTTCTCCCTAACAATGTCCTCATGACCAACAACCGACCTAAGGTTGTCGGACATGAAGGCCTTCCTAACACCCTGATAAGGGATCCTAAATCCCTCTGAAAAACCTAGCGAGAGAGCGGCCGCTCTCGAGCGAGGGTGGTAGTCGCCCAACCAACCCTCAAGCACCACTAAATTAATTGGGCTGGGCCCCTTTTCCCCCAGCAGGTGGGGGAGGCTTCGGGGGACCCGAGCCTTTCTTTTCAATCCCCTTCTTGGGGCGGGGGCACACGGCTGCGGAATGGTTTCCCCCACAACTTCCGCAGGCGTGACGAAACCGGCAAATGGGGCGAAAACACGCCCCCTTCGCCGCAAATTCGTGGCACACGAGAGAGGCCCCTTTACCAACGACACCCGCCACGGCCTTGGCCGGCGCGGGCGTCACTGGCTCCTCCTCCATAAAGTGACCGCTATCGGTCCTATCACAGCCCTCCTTCCCTGACATATGCGTGGCCTGGAACCACAGGTCCGGAACCACCATATCCCAAGGCAAGTAGGGGTCATGGGCAATACGCATACGGAAACCCTTGTCGTAATGCCTCCATATGGTGCCCCCATATTCAAAATGGGCCCTCGCTATAAGGTCGATGTACTTCAGCAAGGCAGCGGCCCTCCCCGGCTGCCTCTGAATGACCACCGACGCAAAGGTCAGAAAGGCATACAGCCACGAGCTGAAGCATTTCGTGACCTTTGTCTTTTTCACCTTCTCCCCAGGGACCACCTCCTTGTCCTGTTTAGGGACCTCCCTGTTCAAGATGGAGAACAAATCAACGTACTCCCCCCGCCAGATTGCCTCCTTAACTGACGGGTGCAGATGGTACCCTAAAGGAGTGGCGGGCAACCCGCAAGGGATGGCCCCAGGCTTGATGCTGGCGAACGGGTCCCACACCGTGGTGGCCCCCGAGCCCAGCACCCCAAGCCCCGGTGGATACATGAATGGGACCGGTGGCATAATGGCCGGTGGAGGAGGAATCCAACCCCCCACCCCCGCCCCAGGTGGGACAGGTACCCCCAGCGCCCCCACTGGCGGAGCTGGCGGGGACCAGACCTGACCACAGGTGCCTGCAGCAGCCCCCATGAAGCTGTTGCCACCCCCCAAAGCTGGCGGGATGAACCCGGGACCCTGGATGGGCAGGAGCGGAGATGTGCCTGCATGTGGTGCAACCTCACCTGCCCCGTAAGGGGTAGAATCCATCCACGGTGGGCCCATCCTGGTTGGGCCCTGGAACGATGACCATTGCCCAGGCTGGGCCATCTGTCCAGCATGGCCCGTCTGCCCGATGCTGCCCGCCTGTCCGGTGCCCGCCATCTGTACTTCGTGGGCCACTTGCCCTGCTGGGGCCGACTCCTCTTCGGGGTCTGCGCCCCATGCTGCGGTGGCAGCCGAGGAAAGCCCCTCCGGGCCTGCCCCCGACCGCCACCTCTCCAACACATCGAGCCGCTCCAGTACCCTGGCACAGGAGAGAGAAGGGGACACCGCGGGTTGAGGGACAGTGGGCATAAACCCAACCACCCCCCCCACCGGGATCCCCCCCGGGGGCCCCTCTGCCGCCGCCCGAGCCCGGGCCGACGGCCTGGCAGCCCTCCTAGGCCGCACCACTGGTTGGGCCGGGAGGGCCTTAGCTGGCCGCTTCTTAGGGGCCATTACAGCAAGAATAAATCTACTTTAACAAGAAGGGATAGGGCAGAACAAAGCCACCAACGGACCCTGCACCCCGTGGGCAAAGGCCTGCCTGAAGCAGCAGGCCTCCGCAGAACAAAACCCCCTCAGGAGGCTAATCCCTCCTCCCCGTGGGCAACAAGGCCCGACACCAGGCCTTTATCCCAGGCCACAAGCCACCCCGAGAACACCGCAAGCCCGCGGGGCTTCCCAAAGGCAGCACCCCCCACCACCCACAAACAGGCAATGAGGCTCCAAACCGGAGCGGAGACCAGCCGATGCTGGCTCCGCTAAACACTGAAAGGCTCTTCGCTTGACCACAGGCCACAAAATGGCGCCTCGCACGAGGTCGCCACCTAAAATGGCCGCCGGAGCAGACGAACGAACGTCTGCTCCAGAGCTCAGTCCGGGTGAAAAGGAAGAGCCCCGGGCCTGCTCGCCCTTATATAGGGCAAGCAGGCCCCGCCCGGACCAAACAAGGAGCCGACCAATCAGGTCCGGCTCCCCCGAGCGAAGTCTCGCATCGCGAGACTTCGCCCGGGATCCAAGATGGCGGCCGCCATGAGGGACCGTGTCTCCCGGTCCCTCCAGCAAAGCCTGCCAGCCGGGTAAGTCCGGCGCTGCCCTTCTTTTGACTTTTGATCACTGCTTCTTATGCTTTGCCAGTTTAACAGAAGGTTCACTAAGTGAGGAAAGTAAACTAGCTTTGTGCATTAATCTTTCAAAATAGCAAATTAAGATGTATAAGTCCCCAAGTAACCCTTCATCAAATATTACTTTCCCCCCTTTTTTTCTTAGTAATAAAAAAATATCGAATATAATGTCATCTTTTAATCACAGAAAATTGATGAGGGCTTTTTATATCACTGAAGTGCCCAAAATATGCAGAAGGAAAAGAACATCTTCCTTCTCCTTTCCTTATCACTCTCTATAGAGGGAGGATTGAAAGCATCCTGTCATATTGTATTCCTGTGTGGCTTGGCAGTATTATTGTTTCAGATAGGAAGGCAGCACAGAGAGTGGTGAGGACAGCAGAAAAGATTGTTGGAAGTTCACTTCCTTTTATCCAGGACATGGCATCTAAGCACTGCTTGACAATAGTCTGCGGTATTGTGAGGGAGGCTACACATCCTCTCCATGACCAGTTTTTTTTATTACCTTCTGGGAGAAGGCTTCATGATATCTGAAGCAGAACATCCAGATTCTGTAATAGCCTTGTACCATAAAGTATCAGTCTTATTACTGTCAAGACTCTTTTTTCTGCTGTATATTCAAAATATATATGCAAACTGTCACTGCTTATTAAATGGTTATACCAAAGCGTACATATGCTTAATAAATGAAAAGTTTTTTTAAAAATAATAATAATAACTACATTGGGCTTTTACTTCTGTCACCAAAGAAATAGGGAGATTCCTGTGGTGTAGAAATAGATCTACTGTTACTTTCTTATTCTAAATCCTCAGAATTATTTTAGAGTAACAATGCAGCTATGCTTTGATATATTTAGAGATGTCTCACCAAAATATTTAAATTTAATATCAGTTTTTAATAAATAGAAGAAAAAATGAATTAAAATGGTTGTTTTTAAAATTGTTCTGTAGGCATCGACAAAGGGTCAGACCAAAAGCTCTTCTTCTGCTTATGAATAGACTATAAGAAAAACGAAATAGCAGCAAGCATCAATTTGCAGTAAATTTTGCCACAGAGGAAAGAAAATCACAGCAATATCTCATTATAACAAATTCAATAAAATTAAATTATAATTAATGATCATAAAAACAAATTAGAAAACTAATAGATTTCTGCCCCTCCATGACAACCAATACCAGTTTAAGATACACAATCTACACAATTATAGCAACAGCTTTGATAGAAAAGCTTTCTTTTCATTCAGTATTATATTTGTCAAGTTCCAAATAGTGCAATTTTGGAACGTGCTGGAATTTCTATCATGTATACACTATTGACACAGTGACATCTTCGCTGGCTTGGGAATGTTGCGAGAATGGATGATGAGCAGATTCTATGATGAACTAGTGCAGGGAAAGCAACCCAGAGGGAGACCACAGCTGTCAAATAAGGATATTTGTAAGAAGGATTTAAAGGCCTTAGGAATGGACATTTACAGATGGATAAACCTTGAACTCTGATCGTTGAACTTGGAAGCTAAAGATGCAGCATGGCCTTCTCCATTCGCCGAGGCAAAGAGGCAGTCCCAGAACCAGCAAAATCTGGGAGAGAGCAGGGGACAGAATGGATCTGCTCTCACTGTGGAAGGGATTGCCATTGCAGGATTGGCCTTTTCAGCCATACTAGATGCTGTTCTAGGAACTCTTTCCACAGCATGATACCATAGTCTTTTGAGACTGAAGGTTGCCAATACAGTGGTACCTCGAGATACGAGTTTAATTCGTTCCGGACCTGGGCTCTTAAGTCGAGTAGCTCTTATCTCGAACGACTTTTCCCCATAGGAATTAATGTAAATAATTTTAATTGGTTCCAGCCCTCAAAAAACTCACAAAGTTAGTCTAAATTATGCAGAAAGACATGTTTTTAATGAAGAAATGTACATGTACATATAAATGAATAATGAAGTTTCTTTCACTTAACTTGTAAACTTTCTTAAACTTTTAAATTTACATATGTTCAACTTCTCTGCCACCCAATCCTGTAGGACAGAGGTCCCCAACCCTTTTTGCACCAGGGACCGGCTTTAAGCGATCAAGAGAGGAATGGGTGAATGAATGGACGGAGGGTGGGAAGGAAGGAAGGAAAGAGGGAAGGGACAGGAACAGAGGAAGGAAGCAAGGAAACTTATGAAAGGGGAGAGTAAGAGAGGAATGAGTGAAAGGAGGGAGGGAAGAAGGTGGGAAGGAGAAAGAAAAGAAGAAATAGAGGAAGGGAAGGTAAAAGAGAAAGAAAAAGAGCAAGAAAGAAAGAAAGAAAGGGGGAAGGGACAGGAACAGAGGAAGGAAGCAAGGAAACTTATGAAAGGGGAGAGTAAGAGAGGAATGAGTGAAAGGAGGGAGGGAGGGAAGAAGGTGGGAAGGAGAAAGAAAAGAAGAAATAGAGGAAGGGAAGGTAAAAGAGAGAAAGAAAAAGAGCAAGAAAGAAAGCTGCAAGCCCCCCCCCCCAAGCCCCCCAGGCCGGCTGCAACCTTTTAAAACACGCGCGCCGCTTCGCAGCTGTCTCCTGAAGCCGAACGCGGAAGTTAGCGTTTGGCTTCAGGAGACAGCTCCTTGGCGCTTGTATCTCGAATTTGGGCTTGTAAGTAGAACAAAAATATCTCTCCCCTCCCAGCTCTTATCTCGAGTTGCTCTTAAGTAGAGCAGCTCTTATGTCGGGGTTCCACTGTATATATATATACGCTCAAGAGCATTAAAAAACATTGAGAATCCTTGATTCTACAGATGTTGCAGAAAGTTTCTAGCATCCTTCACCATAGTACGGCTGGGAATTGTAATTCAACCATAATCGGGAATCACGAGTCCTTCTTGCAATCAAAGAAAGACTGTTTCAACTTAAGTGATTTTTGTTGAAGTGCATGGTATTAAATACTAAATACAACATGTAACCTAGGTAAGATAGGCTTTGAGGATGATCCTCAGAGACATTCTAATATAATCAGTGAACTAACTCTCTGAATGTAACAGTCAATTATTACATATACAGGACATTTTGTATTACTTATTATTAATTACACTCAAATGTTTAAAATTTCATCTTGAAAACATAAGAGTCAAATATCCCCAATTTTATGCACACAAATCATGGTTACTGATGATGTCTTATGCAGCCCAAATTAAAATGCAACGCGTATTTTATAAAATGTTATATACCAAAAAGAGAGTTATCACTTGTTGGTGATAACATCCAATCATAAAATGCCTACTCAATAGAGAATAATCTGAGGCTTTCTTCATTGCATCAAGTAAAAGCTGATTGAAATCTTCTTGGCTATTAAAATATGTGATTTAATAATAACCCACTTCTGATTTAGTGTGCATTTTTATTGATGTTCTAAAAATGACAATATACCGTATATACTCGAGTATAAGCCGAGTTTTTCAGTCCCCAAAATGGGCTGAAAAACCCGACCTCGGCTTATACTCGGGTCACCACAAGAGGGCGCCGGGTGACCACAAGAGGACGCACCGCGGGAGCCCGGCAGCTGCCCTACCCTTCCCACAGCCGCGGAGCCCCCTTTTACTTCCTGCTTGGAGCTCGTGTCGGCGCCTTGCAGCTACCTTTCCTTCTCCGTTCCAGCAAAGTTGCCAGCCAACTGCTCCGACGAGAGAGGAACAGACGATGCGAAGGTGGGGGGGGATTCCTGCTTCATGAGTCCCCCCCCACCTTCGCATCGTCTGTTCCTCTCTCGCGCCGTCGGAGCAGTTGGCTGGCAACTTTGCTGGAACGGAGAAGGGAAGGTACCTTCCCTACCCTTCCCACAGCCGCGTCACTCGGAGCCCCCTTTTACTTCCTGCTTGGAGCTCCTGCAGCTACGGTACTTCTCCGTTCCAGCAAAGTTGCCAGCCAACTGCTCCGACGAGAGAGGAACAGACGATGCGAAGGTGGGGGGGAGACTCATGAAGCAGGAATCCCCCCCCCACCTTCGCATCGTCTGTTCCTCTCTCGCGCCTGGTGGCAAGCTTCCGCCGCTTCCAAGCCGCATTCGCCTTCCTCCGCCGCGGCAGAAGGCGAGAGATGCCTCTTCGTGCGCTCGATCTCCGGGGGTTGGGGGTGAGCTCGGCTGGGGGGGGGTTGGCTTCTACGTGGGGGTCCGGCTCCCGCCGCTGACGCGCCCCTCTGACGCACTAGACCTCTTGTCTGCCCGGCCCGAGGCACGAAATCGCTGCTTATGCCAGGCGGCATTGCTTGTGTTCCAGGCGAGCCGCCCGGCATAAACAGCCGGGCAGACAAGAGGTCTGGCGCTCCCACGGGGAAGCCGCCAAACGCCGTCAGAGGGGCGCGTCAGCGGCGGGACCCGGCCGCCGCCCCCCCCCCCACGTAGAAGCCAAGCCCCCCCCAGCCGAGCCTGGTGGCAAGCTCGCCCCCAACTCCCGGAGATCGAGCGCACGAAAAGGCATCTCTCGCCTTCTGCTGCGGCGGAGGAAGGCGAATGCGGCTTGGAAGCTCTTCCGCCCCCCTCCCAGCTTCCAAGCCGCATTCGCCTTCCTCCGCTGCGGCAGAAGGCGAGAGATGCCTCTTCGTGCGCTCGATCTCCGGGGGTTGGGGGCGAGCTTACCACCAGGCTCGGCTGGGGGGGGCTTGGCTTCTACGTGGGGGGGGCGGCGGCCGGGTCCCGCCGCTGACGCGCCCCTCTGACGCGCCAGACCTCTTGTCTGCCCGGCCCGAGGCACAAAATCGCTGCTTATGAAAGGCGGCATTGCTTGTGTTCCAGGCGAGCCGCCTGGCATAAGCAGCGATTTCGTGCCTCGGGCCGGGCAGACAAGAGGTCTGGCGCTCCCACGGGGAAAAGACGGCGGCTTAAGCCCTTCCCTGTGCTCCGGAAGCCGCTGACGCGCCCCTCTGACGGCATTGAAAAGGCGCGATGCCGGAGAAGCGAGCGATCCATCCGGGAGTCCAGGACAATTTTTGCGCGAAAACGGCAGCAGGGAAAAATCAGCCGGGCTAACGGCCGCGGCTCAAAAAAGGTTGGGAAACACTGAGATAGAGAGAAAGTGAGAAAGAGAGAGTGAGAGAAAGAGGGGGAGAGAAAGAGAAAGAGGGATAGAAAGAGAGAGAGAGAGAGAGAGAGATGCTCAGTGAGCCTTTCTTTGAAGTTGCCTTTCTTTCTTTCTTTCTCTTTTTCTTTCTCTCTTTTACCTTCCCTTCCTCTATTTCTTCTTCTCTTTCTCCTTCCCACCTTCTTCCCTCCCTCCCTCCCTTCACTCATTCCTCTCTTACTCTCCCCTTTCATAGGTTTCCTTGCTTCCTTCCTCTGTTCCTGTCCCTTCCCCCTTTCTTTCTTTCTTTCTTTCTTTCTCTTTTTCTTTCTCTCTTTTACCTTCCCTTCCTCTATTTCTTCTTTTCTTTCTCCTTCCCACCTTCTTCCCTCCCTCCCTCCCTCCCTTCACTCATTCCTCTCTTACTCTCCCCTTTCATAGGTTTCCTTGCTTCCTTCCTCTGTTCCTGTCCCTTCCCCCTTTCTTTCTTTCTTTCTTTCTTGCTTGCTTGCTCTTTTTCTTTCTCTCTTTTACCTTCCCTTCCTCTATTTCTTCTTTTCTTTCTCCTTCCCACCTCCTTCCCTCCCTCCCTTCACTCATTCCTCTCTTACTCTCCCCTTTCATAGGTTTCCTTGCTTCCTTCCTCTGTTCCTGTCCCTTCCCCCTTTCTTTCTTTCTTTCTTTCTTTCTTGCTCTTTTTCTTTCTCTCTTTTACCTTCCCTTCCTCTATTTCTTCTTTTCTTTCTCCTTCCCACCCTCTTCCCTCCCTCCCTTCACTCATTCCTCTCTTACTCTCCCCTTTCATAAGTTTCCTTGCTTCCTTCCTCTGTTCCTGTCCCTTCCCTCTTTCCTTCCTTCCTTCCCACCCTCCGTCCATTCATTCACCCATTCATCTCTTGATCGCTTAAAGCTAGTTTACTGGTTTTCTTTAAAATAAATATTCTAAAACATGTCTCAATTAATGTAATTTTATTGGTTTCTATTTTTATAAGTTACCAGTAGCCACTGCATTTTCTAACCTCGGCTTATACTCGGGTCAATAAGTTTTCACAGTTTTTGTGGCAAAAATTGGTGCCTCGGCTTATACTCGGGTCGGCTTATACTCGGAAAATATACGGTAATTAGACTTTTGATGAACTTATTTACTGTGTCTTATTATTTAAATTTTATGATCTATTTTACATTATACTTGGTATTTTCTTTTTTAAAAAAGCTATCAAAACAAGAATTTACCTGTTTACGTTCTTCTGAGTTTAGTAGAAGATAACGTGGATCAAACACAATTTTATGAAGTTCTTTTTCCCACGTGGAAAATGCAGAGACCTGAAAAAAATGTTAATGGAAGACACACTGTATAAACAAAGTTTAAAAGCTTCAGAATAAAATAGCAATAGCAATAGCGTTTAGACTTACATACTGCTTCACAAAGTGCTTTACAGCCCACTATAAGCAGTTTACAGAGTCAGCATATTGTTCCCAACAATCTGGGTGTCCATTTTCCTATCTCAGAAGGATACCAATATCTTATTAAAGAAATGTACAGTGCACAGTGTTTTGAATGATATTATCAATCATCTAAATTATTATTGTAGCACAAGCAAGAAATCATCACAGGAATTTAGATTAAAAAGAAAATGGGCTATAAGAAGTAGGAAAAAGAAATGATTCATTTCCCCAGATTAGAAATTAAATAAAAAGTAAACATTTTGTTTAAAAGGAACTGAAAGCATACTGTCATATAGAGTGATTTGAAATCTAATAATAGAATGAGTATGCTCATTCCACTTTCTATCTAAGATTTACTTTTTTAGCAAATGTTCTTTACCCAGCATGTATTCAGATGAATACTTATTCATCCTTTACTCTTTCTACACAAGTTCAGCTTTTGTTCAGAGGTTTTCTGAACATTTCTGCAATTCAAGAGGCTTCAAGCTGAAAAGACATTGGAATAATTCACTATAACAGTCAGTGGCTTTCAGTTGGTCTCCCCAGACGTTTCCCATCTTCTTTTATTGGAAGTGCTAAAAAATTAACCAAGTTTATGTACAGTTCACTCTTACATTCATGAGAGAACAATTCCTTTATTAAAACAAACCAAATAATCTGCAGTCTTCAGGCTACATTTTGGATAAGGAAGTTAGCTGCAACTTTTACACCTGACTCTAGTATTCATATCCAGTAGGCTTGGGATAGTCTGAAAAATGTTTCTACTCCTGGCCTGTATGACTTCAAAAACCAAGAAAGACATTTTGAGTTGCTTCAAATCAGTTTCTTTTATTATTCCTCACTTGTAGATAGAATTTTTTCCAAACCAAACCCAACTACTCGCACCACTAAATATATAACTCTAAGTACTCCTACGGAGATGCTCTTTTGACTCTCTTCCTGTCAGCTAAATTGTCTAGACTTCACTATCTCTTGTTTCTCTGGAATATAGCCCTTCCTGCCTGGGAATTTAGGCTACATCAACAACAGAGAGCCAACACTGGTAGTCTTCATTTAGTGACCAAACTTGGAATTGGCAACTTCATTAAGCAAAGCAGTTAAGTGAACATTATGTGACTGCAGCAATGCTTATAATTTTATTTAGGCTTTCCTTTGCTTTAGAGCAGGGTATCAAACTTGAGTCATCCCATGATGTAGCATGGCTTTTTTCCTCTTTGTTAAACTGGGCATAAATTGGCCATATGTGTGGCCAATGTGTAATGTATCCAGCCTGTAATCCGCAAGTGTGACACCCCTATTTTAGACCATCAGAAAGATATGGCCCCCAAATAGTTGGGTGTGGCCCCCAAAGAACAGGAAAGATTTTCAGAACTCAACACATGAGGAAGCTGGGTAAAAGTGCAAATGTTAGTGTTTCTATTTACATTGATAGTAGCAATTAAAAAGACACATAATGGGGAACATTGAAAAGAATGTGTTAATAGCTCCCTGCTCTAAACCACCAGTAGCTTAGGAGACAAAAAACCACACACACACACACACCAAAAAACCCAACCCCCCAAAACCAATTTAATTTAAAACTGATTAGAGTCTTGTCAGTGGGAAGCAGAAAAACAAGTACAGTGGTACCTCGGTTCTCGACCACAATCCGTTCCAGAAGTGTGGTTGAGAACCGATTTGGTTGAGAACCGAATTAATTTATCCCATAGGAAATAATGGAAATGGATTTAATTGGTTCCCAGCCCATTGACTTGCTGGGAACCAATGAAATCTACAGTATTTCCTCTATTTCCTATGGGATAAGGACCTGAGGGGACGGGGTGAGAGGGAATGGGAATCGGAATCCCGACACGCCCCTCCTGGCCGCCCTCTTAACAGCCTCCCAGTCTCTACCTTGTAACTGCTCCAAGCTGCAGGAAGGGTAGGGCTGGCTGCAATACCGGCAGCTTTGGGGGGCTCCTTTCCTCAGCGGTTCAGTTCGGTACCTCCAGGCAGCTGCACCAACTTTTTCCTTCCCAGCAGCGACGGCTCCGGCGGCTTACCTTCATCACATGACGTTCCTGATGCTGCTCCTCCTCGTAGGGAAGCCGCCGGAGCCGCCGCCGCCGGGAAGGAAAAAGTTGGTGCAGCTGCCTGGAGGTACCGAACTGAACCGCTGAGGAAAGGAGCCCCCCGAAGCTGCCAGTATTGCAGCCAACCCTACCCTTCCTGCAGCTTGGAGCAGTTACAAGGTAGAGACTGGGTGGTTGTTAAGAGGGCGGCCAGGAGGAGTGTGTCGGGATTCCGTCTCTCATTCCCTCTCACCTCGTCCCCTCAGATCTTACATTTTGGTTAGTAAACAAAATTTTCTGTTCAGTATCCGAATTTTTGTTTGGATACCGAAGCAAATTTTTGCAGAAAATTTTGTTTGAAATCCGAAATGTATGAAAACCAAGGCGTTTGAGAACCGAGGTACCACTGTACAAAGGAGAGTTCTACTCAATTAATTAAACTCACATAACTAACTTTGTTACCTTGTGGGTAATTTTTTAGAGATGCCTTGCTGAGGAAGACACAGATGGGCTAAATAAGCTCTCTGTTCTGCAGGTGTTTGTGACCATGCCCACATTTCTATCCCCCCCACACACACAAACACCAGAAAGAAATACAGGCATTGATCACAAAGTTTATATTTCAGCACCATTATAACTATGGACAGCTGTTTCTGAAGCAGTTGATAAACAAGGATTACCTATATGTAACAGGTGGACATACAGTACCAATTATCAAACTTCATTATTAAATAATATCCAATTTCCATCTGTAACTATTCATTGGCATCTGGTCATTATGCCAGAAAAAAATATATGTGCAGAGAATCCAAAAAAACTACCCCCAATTTTAATGATTTGTAATGTAATTTTAAAAGATAGGGGGGAAATCTATAAGACTGGTCTTCAAAGCAACTTGTAAGTGAAGTTAACCAAAAATAAATGCCACCCAATCTCTGAAGGCTAGCATGAGGACCCAATTAATTTCAAAACACATTTCTTTCCTAGATGCCAAATTTACTTTTCTTTGTTATTAATGCATCCAAACATTGTATAATAGGAGCTATTTCTCTGCAATGTAATCTCATACATTACAGATATTTGGCAGAGAAGATCACAACATTGTTTTCCTTCCAACCAGCATCCTGCCAAAATGGGGAGTGTTGATTGTATTACAAGGATCAGTGTGATTTCCCCTGTAGACCTGGAATTCCAAGTACTACCACTGTAGGATGAAATATAACAAAAATATTAAACAAACTGAGTTATATTGGCTCACAGCTGCTAAATAAATTCTTGCATAGTGGGCCAATAATTTTAATATACCGAAATGGATTTTTTCACAATTTAACCTGTATAGTTTTATGATGGCTTAATGATGAACTTAAAAGAAGATCATCATGAAGACCATCATATCGTTAAATGCACATGTAATAGTTTAGAGATATGGGTACTATAATTATTTAAGATTAGGCAGAAATTGGAATTTGCATGTAACTCAATACACTGAAATAGCTTCTCAACAGATAAGATTTAAAACTCCCCAGTCTGCTAGCTTCTACATGTTTTAACTATGATTCCATAATTCTTGTCTTATTACCTATTCTGAGTGGAAATTATAGAGCTGTAATCCAAGCATCTGGATGGGGGAAACTTATGTTACTGAACTGCTAATGGAAATAGCAATACTTCAGACAGCATAAGCATAGAATATAGAATAACAGAGCTGGAAAGAAACTTGGAGGTTTTCTGCTTGAGTCTTATACCATTTCAGATAAATGGTTGTCCAGTCCTTTTTTGAAAGTCTTCAGTGATGGAGCACCCCAAAACTCACAATTGGAAGGCAGATTATTCCATTGGTTAATTGCTCTCAATGTTAGGGAATTTCTTGTTAGTTCTAGTTTCCAACCATTGTTTCTTGCCTTACATTTTTAGTGCTTTACAAAATAATTTGACCCTCTCATCTTCTACAAAGATAAGGAGGTTAAATTATTAGGTAATTTGAGTCCCTCAATTAGTGGGAAAGTGCTATCATGTCCCCTTTTGTAAAATAGTTTGACACCTAGTCCTTCTTTCCACTAGACTAGACATACCCAATACATGAATAGAATCAATAAACTTGATAAGCACAAATCATGTTCTTATTGTTTCCCTTTTTAAAAAGCTAAACTCCTGCACAGTAAATGGCAATAACACAATAGCGGAGTCATCTATTGATAAGAACATTAACAACCAATCTAAACCATTAGTCTGTTGCAATGTATCTATTACATATATTAAGATTATATCGTGTTGTCCAATATTACAGGAATCAGAAAAACCTTTAGGCAATTTCTTACCCCTCTTTCCAGAAGCATATCTCGAAAATGGGTAATACGTTCCTGCAAGGGAAGGGTAATCTGATGTTCTGATGTTTTCACATTTTTCTCTTCCATTGTTATTTTTTCTAGCTCTGTATTTTGTGAATTTTCCAACCTTAAATAATAGAAGAGACACACAAAGTGATATATGCGTTTTTAAACTCTTGGTAAACTTTAGAATGCAGGAGAATCTAGGAAAATATAAGCAACATATTTTTCTCTGTAGTTAATTTGGAAAGTATCTGCTAAATTTTAATCTGAGATAATGTGTAATCATGTTATTAAGTTAAATGCAACACCAGAAAGCTCTGGTGCTAGAACAAGCTTTAAACCCATTTAAAAATTGGCTTTTTCAAATAGTCTAAAACGTGTGCAAGAAAAGGGCTACTTCCAGTATTTTCCTTCTAAGTGTCTGCATCATTTTCAAAACCTAATGTTCAATATTTGTTGATTTAGGCAAAGATATAAAATACAGTGATCCCTCGATTAGCACGGTCTCGATTAGCGCGAAACGCTGCAACGCGGTTTTTCAAAAAATATTAATTAAAAAAATAAAATATTAAAAAATAAAAAATAAGTCCACGCTAGTTCTCTCTCTCTTTCTCTCCCTGTTGCCGGTGTGGTATATGAGAGAGAAAGAGAGAGGCAGAGGTCGGGCGCATTACCGGGAGGTGGAGGCGGCGTGGGGACGCTGGGTGCCGGGGACACCGAGGAGGGGGTGGACGTGGCCTCTCAGCTGCAGAGGCGGAGGGCAACGGCGGAGTCCGGCGCTGGGGCCATGCGGGGCCGCTCATCCAGGGGGGGCGTGGACTGGCAAGTCGCCCTCCTTTCTCTTTCTTTCTCTCTCTTATACCACACCGGTAACAGGGAGAGAAAGAGAGAGAGCGGAGGGCACCTTGCCGGTCCACGCCCCCCTAGATGAGCGGCTCCGCATGGCCCCAGCGCTGCCCAGGCAAAGGGGAAACCCCAAGATCGCTTGCTGCTTGCCGTATTGCAGCGAAGGAGGCGAAGCAAGGCTCCAAGCTGCAATACGGCAAGCGGCAAGTGATCTTGGGGTTTCCCCTTTGCCTGGGCGGCGGGAAGACCAAGGGAAGGTTCCTTCAGCCGCCCAACACCTGATCCGCTCCGCAGCGCGGCAACGGGGAAACCCCATCTTCGGCTCCGCGCTGCGGAGCAGATCAGCTGTTGGGCGGCTGAAGGAACCTTCCCTTGGTCTTCCCCCGCCGCCCACACGCAAACTCCACCATCTGCGCATGTGCGGCCATGAAAAAAATGGCGCACATGCGCAGATGGTGGTTTTTACTTCCGCATCCAGTATAACTCGGAAATCGGTTAGCGCGGGAGGTCTTGGAACGTAACCCCCGCGCTAACCGAGAGATCACTGTACATTATTTTGTGTGCTCAGTTAAATGTATAAAGAATCCTTAAAAATGAATAAGGTGCTTGATAACATGGACATGTTGACAAGTTCAATGAATCACATGAAGATTTTGCCTCTTGGGGGGGGGTGTTGTTCTGGGTTTTGTCTTTTGTTTTTGCTTTTTATTTAACAAGACATGACAGAGAAGGAAAATATGATGGGTAGGAAAAATATGACAAGTAGATAACTGAAAATGATACCTAAAAATGAAGCATCCCACTAAGTGTTTGATATATTGCCAAGTCTATTCCCATTGGCAAGATTCATCGGGGTCTGAAATTATTCACAAAATATCTTTGGGAAAATTTGGCAAGGAAAAAAAATATTCACAAGACATTGCCTACTTTAAGGTGGTAGAACTTGGAAATCAAAGTAAGATATTTTCATCTTCCACTTCTATTACTGTTTAGTCAAGAAAAAAAATGCAAAGAAGTTTCACAAACAGATACAAAGAGATAGTGATTTAATAGTGATTTAACTGAAAGCCAGCTTAATTCAGTGGTCAAGGTATCAGGTTAGAAACCATGGGATGGTGAATTCTAGTCTTGGCTTAGGCACAAGGGAAGTTGGGTGACCTTGGGCCACTCTCTGTCAGCCCTAAAATAGAAGCAATGGCAAATCACTTCTTTAAAAACTGCAGGATTTTTTTAAAAAGGTGATTCAACTACCTAACTTGTTCATGTTCTTCTTGTGAGATAATTTAAAAGAAGAAGCTTCATCAGTCCCTCTGCAAATCCCAACTTAATTTCTACTTTTTTTCTTTGTTAAAGAAGAAATAATGAACAATACAGCAAATAGAGAACAGGCTAGATAAAGGTCTACCTTCTCATCTAGCCATTATATTTGGTCTTATCTGAGTTTTTAAAATAACCATAACAGTCAGAAATGTATTGTATTTACACTTTTTAATTTGATGGTTTATTATTATTATTATTATTATTATTATTATTATTATTATTATTATTATTATTATTATTATTTTAAAAGGAAGGCAGCTGGATATCCAGTTCTTCTAATGAAGTATATTTTGAGGAAATCTATATATTAGATTACCTGTTTCCAGATTCTGAAAGTGTCATGGGGTGAAAATTATTCTTTCATATTTTCAATCAAATTGCTGTTTTAAATGTGTCACAGATTTTAGGAAACTCATTTCAAAAACTTAATAAAAGGAGACTGACTTTCAGTAGTGATACCACTTGAACACCAGGGGAACTACAGATTAGAAACAGGTGAGATGGAGTGGGGGGGGAGGTTATTGTAATAGAAATGTTAAAAATTACTTTCAGGTAATAAATTGCATTCCCTAGTTAAGCAATATGGGTCCTAACTTACAATATTATCTTCTTGCCATCTATAATTATATTAAAAAATTCACTCTTAAATTACACTAAAATGGATATTGCATGATATTAGTAGCACTAAAGCTATCAAAATGTCACTTTTCATATTAGAATAGTGACTTGGATATTGCATTAGCTATTTTAATTCTTCCAAGTTATAATATTCCAGAAAATGATCTATGAAACTTCCAATCTAATTTCTGGTAACTACTAAGTATTTATATTCAGTGAAATTGATGGGAACTAGAAAGTTAAATCATCAGCAAAGGTAGCCAGAGAGAATCTCTTTATTCCAGTATAGTTAATTAAAATGATTTAACAAATATAATAGTTGTGCACTTATACTTGCAGCTAAAACTACCATAAAAGAAAAAATGAATTAAAGAATTATGCAAATTAAGCACTGTTAAACCAGTGTATTAAAATTCTGAAGTTTGAAGAAAACATAAATGGAGTTGAACCATATTTTCAATGTCATCTATAATTATCTAAATATGAAAAAGAAATATCAATCATCATCATCATCATCATCATCATCATCATCATCATCATCATCACAGATTTATTTAAAATCCAGCTCTTGTGTCCGTGTCGTTACTCCGTCTCTCCAGAAATATATATGTAAGAGTTTTATTCAATCTTTCCAGAATACAGG
Organism: Erythrolamprus reginae; assembly: GCF_031021105.1. Taxonomy (NCBI): domain Eukaryota; kingdom Metazoa; phylum Chordata; class Lepidosauria; order Squamata; family Dipsadidae; genus Erythrolamprus; species Erythrolamprus reginae. The sequence goes on along the minus strand of NC_091954.1, from coordinate 42,426,679 downwards.
AAGGTGCAGAAATGTTTTTCCTGAATAACGGAGTCAGAGCTAAACAAATCTACTACTCACAAGCCTTATTTTATCAATTTGATTAAAGTGCTATGGTCAACTGTGATTAGTATCAGAACTCATCACATATTTTAACTTCCTAGTGAATATATATATATATCAGACATCCCCAAACATTCCAGTTAGTGGACCAGTGGAGAGTTGGAGAGGGAAAACTCCCACGCAAATGACTGGAAAGTACATATATGCAGCTTCATTTGCACATACTTGCCTGCTGTTTCTGTGACCCAATTGTAAATAGCTCACAGCCGTGGCCTAGAGGTTGGGGACCTATGATATATATCACTATATAGTATTCATAATCAAACAAATATTGTTGAACTAATAAGGACTAAAATAGTCCATTATATAGTGATCCATGCTAGCAGGATGAATCACTAGGATCACAATGTCACTAGGATATTTTGGTACTTAGATTTGTTATATTCCTTAAATTGATTATTGTCAAAATTTGCATATTATAGAAAAGTAGCTGCAAAGATAGAAACAGGCGATTTTTGCATTCAGCTCAAGATACGCCTCCTCAGATGCTATAATAGCTTAGTAAGGGTGCAGCAGATATATGCACTTATCCACAAATATTCCGAATGTCCCAGATTACAAGAAGAACAAAACCATTGTCTAACTCTATTGTGAGCTGGTGCCATAGTTATTCTTTAAATCCTGGTACCAGAAGAAAATCAATATTGATATGTAGGTATACCTTTTCCATTGACTTGGTTGAAGGGTTAGATCAATTCCATTTATTCCTTTGGTGGATTGATATTTGGTTTTCCATATTTTAACAAGATAGGCAATAATATTTTCTTCATAGAGCTTTTTTTAAAAAATAGATACAGTTGGGAAATCAAAGTCTTTTATAAACCTTTAAAAAATTAAGTGTACACCCACATGCTTAACTCTGGAATTATGATGAAACTAAAAGTTAAATTTAGGAAATGCTAAGGAAGAAAGAGATCACAAAGAGTCCAGGATCATTAAAAGCATGCTCTGCTTTGAAATTCTAAATGAGGAAGGGATGTTTGGGTTTTCTTCACTCTTTCCTGCACTTTTCTGCACTCTTTCCATAGTCTCTACATCTTTTTTTTTAATCATATGGTGACCAAAACTGGTATGATCATGACCTGCGTTATGCCTATTATGACAATGGTGGGTGATGGTGGTGGTGGAGGAGGATGAATTGTTCTTGACAATTGGTTTCTCTCTCTCTCTCTCTCTCTCTCTCTCTCTCTCTCTCTCTCTCTGTGTCTCTGTCTAAATACTGTTAAGACTTACTTGTTCCTCTTTGTTTTTATGCTGCTGTCATCACTCATATCTTCTGGATCTGTGCCATCTTTTTCTGCTGAAGGGAAACAAACTAGTTAGTGACAAATATGTCATTAAACCAACCTGTTCAGCCAAATTAACTTTTGTGTTATTAGAGTCAGTTCAATTTCTAAATTTTCCATTTGTCTGCCCATTACAAATGATTTAAAAAGTAAATTGTTATTTGTTCTTCTCACTATTTAGTCTAGAAATCTTTCTATGTACATCACCTACACCTATACTTCCCTTTCATTGTTTATCTGTCTACTTATCTTTTTTAATAGGGTAGAGTGTTATGGTTTTAATAATTGCTAGGAAATATGGAAATACAATCTATCTCTCTAGAAGTAAGGATTATGCACGGGTAATATTATCTATGCACATATTAGTTAATCTTGGCAAATTAAAACAACATTGATAATGAACTGATTTGATTGTGAAACCAATCACATTCTTTTCACATATATAGGTAACAAACAGGTAAATAGTTCTTGCTAGTTCAGGCATGGATAACAGAAATGGAAATGGTACACCAGATAGGAGTACCATTAACTGTCCATTTTTTAGAACCTTAATGGTGAACTGATTCTATGAATCCTCTTTCAAGGATTTATTATCCTTGTAAAACAGTCCTCTCATTTAGAAAGACTCTGTAGAAAAATAAACATAAATGATTTGTAAGCGCTATGATGAAATTAAAGAAAAATCACTGCAAACAGATAAATAAGAGCCACATTGTATTCATTGTAAATTTACAGTATAAGCTCTACAACAATCAGCAAATGGTGCATTGGACAAGTCAACTCAAAATAATAGGAATTTATGCCTATGTTTGGAGAGACTCTAGGACAGTGATGGCGAAACTTTTTTTCCTCGGGTGCTGAAAGTGCATGTGTGCATACTATCGTGCATGTGTGAATACCCACACCCATAATTCAATGCCTGGGAAAGGTGAAAATGGCCTCTCCTGCCCACCTGCAGCCCCCTGGAGACCGGAAATGGCCTATTTCCCAATGTCTGATGGATTCAGTAGGTCCTCCCCAGGCGCCAGAGGCTTCCCCGGAGCCTGGAAAGGGCGAATATGCCCTCCACCGCCTGCTGGAAATGAAAAACGTCCTCCCAGAGCCTTCATGCAAGCCAAAAAACATGCATGCTGGAGCTGAATTAGGACAATGGGTTGCATGCCAGCAGATATGGCTCTGCGTGCTACCTGTGGCACACATACCATAGGTTTGCCATCACAGCTCTAGGAGAAAAGGGTTAGGCCTCGCATCCAGTAATGTTGTTGAGGTTTCCTACATCTGAATTATGCTAACAATCAATATCTGTTAAAAGTTCATCAACTCTGAGGTCTTGGCTTTCTCAAAAGATCCTGGTTTTTTGGTGTGTTATTTGCTAACACACTTGCAACATTTCAATAAAACTCTAATCTCTGAATGATTAGAATCTTATACAAAGATAAGATCATGTTTCTTTTAAATTCCAAGAATTTGAATCCCAATAATAATTCTGGAGAGTGCCAACTGCTCTTACTCCATCAAAGACACACCGTGGGTATCAAGAATATATACAAAAATATGCTGACTTATTGGACCTAATTTTCCACAAGTATGTGGTATTAAACAGCTATAAAATCTTTATCACCACATAGGCATCTAAAAATGTCTAGAGAGAAAAACATTGTATATACTTAAACCATATTCCCTCAGTGAAAGAATAAATAACTTGAATCAAAGAGGCTATGGAAAGCAAACAATTTCGAAAGATATTGGTCAAAAGGCACTGGAATGGTCTACTTTCTGGAATTAAATTGAGTTTTAGAAGAAAATAGAAACAATATAACAAATATATAAAGATCACCCATTTACTTTATAAGAAATATGAAGTCTGCCATTCTATCTTGGAAAAGATACAACGAGAATATTATTTCAAATGGTCACAAAGAATAATAAAGCAACTTATGAACATTTGTAAATAATGTTCATCTTAACTTGGTACCATTTATCAATATAAAACCATTATTTTCTGTAGAAGTTAAATAAATGCAAACTTATCTAAAAAATGAAGGGGAAGATCATGTGAATTTCTAGATGAGGACACTAATCTATGTCATCCATCCATTGTATCTTAGCAACTACAAATCCAATATATAAATAAATAAATTAAATATTATTTCTCATCAAATACCATCCTGACCTAAATGATTTCTACTTCACCACCAATTTTGAAGTAATAAAAGTCCACTTCCTTAATGTCACACTAAATCTACACAATATAGATAACTTACAACTTACCTCTAACTTACAACCACAAATGAGCCTAACATTTCTGTTGCTAAGTGAGAAATTTGTTAAGTGAGTTTTGCCAGATGTTATGACTTTTCTTGCCACATTTGTTAAGTGAACAACTGCAATTGTTAAATTAATAAGGCGGTTGTTAAGTGAATCTGGTTTTCCCATTGATTTTGCATGTCAGGTGTTCAATCATATGACCCTGGGATACTGCAATTGTCATAAATGTGAGAAAGTTGTCAACCATCCAAATGTGAATCATGTGACCATGGGAACGCTGCAATGCTCATAAGTGTGAAAATAGTCATAAGTCACTTTTTTCAGTGCTGTTGTAACTTTGAACAGTCACTAAGTGAACTGTTGTAACTGGAGGACTACCTGTAGATATACAGATATCAACATTATTCAGGACAACCAACATATCATGCAGATCAATGTGACTTTCATCTGGAATACACGCCCAAACCGATCACCTATAAATTCAGCAGACAATATTACCTATCCAACAAGATCAATATATAAATCAGTGCCTATATTAAGACAGATCAACAAAATATCATTGCTTGTTACCTACAGCTTACAATCAAGTCATCCAAATGTATTATTAATCTTTTAATCTTTTATTTTTAATATATATTTAATATTATCGCCGGCTCGACTTACCGGCCCACGGCGCTTTTGCAGAAGGGCCGGGCAGACTCGGACCCTTCCGATGGCGGCCGCCATCTTGTTTTTGGCCGAAATCTCGCGAGACGAGATTTCGGCCGGGAAAGCCTGGCCCACGTGGCCGGGCATGACGTGGGGACCGGGCGGGGCTTGCCGCCCCTATTTAAGGGTGGCAGGCCTCGGGCCAAGCCTTTTCGCCCGGACCCAGCACAGGAGCAGACACTCGGCTGAGAGCTGCTCCGGTTGCCATTTTGGGTGGCCTCGTGCGCGGCCGCCATTTTGTGGCTGGCAGCGTGGGCGAAAAGTTGTCGGTGGTGCCCAGCAGTGTCGGAGGACTCGACTGGAGCTCCAATTTCTTCGTGGTGATCCCCCTCGGGCCCGAGGGGGACTGGTAACCTTGCTCCCGGCTGGGAGGAGGGCGCGCTTGGGCCCTGCCCGAACTTGGGGTGGGGCTGCTTGGCCTCTGGGGGGGTACCCGGTTACGAGGGTTCTTGGGGGCCAGCTTTAGGGCCGTTAATCGGCCTGCACGTGGGGGGAGCTTATTCGGTTTCTGGGCCTTTGAGAAGGGGTCTGGGGGTTTGGTCGGGCTTTTCCCTTTGCATTATTTTGTTGTATTAGGTATGGCTCCAAAGAAGAGGCCTGCCACGGCCCCTATGGCTCCGCCGGCTGCGCGACCCAGGAGGGCCCTTAGGCCTTCTGCCCGGGCTCGGGCCAGTAGGGAAGGGCCTACGGGGGTGGTTCCTGTGCAAGGGGGGGTGGTTTCGTTGCCTCCTGCCCCTCAACCTGATCCTTCTCCTGCCATGTCTTGGGCCAGGGTGTTGGAGAGGCTCGACGAGCTCGAGCAGTGGAGAAGTGGATTGGGCCCAGGAGGGTCAGTCGAGCAGGTTCCTGCGGCGTTGGGAAGAGATCCGGTTGCGGCCCAGGCTGGGCAGATGGCTCCTGCTGGACGACTAGCCCCGGCGGGGCCGATGGCGGCCTTCCCGGGCCCCGCAACGATGGGCCCCCCGTGGATGTCATCAACCCCGTACGGGGCAGGTGAGGCTGCACCACACACTACACTTCCGTCCTTTCTTCCTTCACCCACGTCGGTTTTTCCCCCGTCGGGGGTTGGGAGTGGGTCTAGTTTTTTGGGGTCTTCCACGGGCACCTGCGGGCAGGTCTGGGCGCCGCTGGTTCCTTCTTCGGGGCCGCTGGCGGCTGGCCCTGCTCCGCTGCCCGGGCCAGGTCCTACAGGGGTACCTGTGGTGCCTGGGGTAAGGGGGTGGGTCCCTCCAGCCCCGGCTGTTATGCCCCCGCTCCCTGTCTTGCCCTACCCCCAGGGTGTGGGAGTTTTCGGTGTTGCGGCCAACTCGGTATGGGACCCGTTCGCTTGCATTAAAGCAGGGGCCATCCCGTGCGGTTTGCCGTCCACCCCTCTCGGATGCCACCTTCACCCTTCGGTGAAGGAGGCCATATGGCGGGGTGAATATGTGGATCTTTTTTCGCTTTTGAACCGAGAGGTTCCCAAGCAGGAAAAAGAGATTGTCCCGGGGGAGAAAACAAAGAAAGCAAAAGTAACAAAATGCTTCAGCTCATGGCTGTATGCTTTTCTTACTTATGCGTCTGTGGTGATTCAGAGGCAGCCGGCTATGGCCTCTGCCATGCTTAAATATATAGATTTGATTGCCAGGGCCCACTTCGAGTATAAGGGCACCATATGGCGCCGTTATGATAAAGGCTTTCGTATGAGGATGGCGGTAGAGCCTAACTTGCCTTGGGATATGGTGGTTCCGGACCTTTGGTTCCGGGCCACGCATATGTCTGGTAAGGAAGGGTGTGAGCGTACGGGTAGTGGGCACTTCATGGAGGAGGAGCCTGGTGTGGCTACGCCAGCCAAGGCGACTCCTGGTGTGGCTGGCAAGGGGGCCTCGCCCGCTTGTCATGAGTTTGCTGCAAAAGGGGCGTGTTTTCGTCCCTTTTGTAAGTACAAGCATGCCTGCGGGAATTGCGGGGGGTCCCATGCAGCTTCAGTATGTCCCCGCCCCAAGAAAGGGGCGGAGAAGAAGGGCGGGGGTCCAGGAAAACCTCCCCTACCAGCTGGGGGAAAAGGGGCCCAGCCCAATTGATGTTTCTGTGCTCGAGGGTTGGTTGGTTGACTACCACCCTCGCCCGAGAGCCGAGTTGCTTTGAGGGGTTTCTCCGAGGGATTTAGGATCCCTTATGTGGGTGTTAGGAAGGCTTTCATGTCGGACAACCTTAGGTCGGTTGTCGGACATGAGGACATTGTTCGGGCTAAGATTCGAAAGGAGGTGGCTGAGGGCAGGGTCCTTGGGCCTTTCCCGGAGCCACCCTTTTCGAATCTTAGAGTGTCCCCCCTGGGGGTGGTCCCCAAAAAGGCGAGTGGTGAATTTCGGTTGATTCACCATTTGTCTTTTCCAAAAGGGGAGTCAGTGAATGACTTCATTCCTGACGAACTTTGTTCAGTCCGGTACGCATCCTTTGATGCGGCCGTGGCCATGGTTAGGGAGTGTGGGGTGGGAGCCCTTATGGGTAAATGCGACATTAAGTCGGCATTCCGGCTCCTCCCCATACACCCAGGCGACTTCGAGCTTCTGGGCTTCCATTTTGAAGGTGGATTTTATGTGGACAGGGCATTGCCAATGGGCTGCTCTGTTTCCTGCTCCCTTTTTGAGAGCTTTAGTACCTTCCTGGAGTGGGTGCTCAGGAGGCGTAGTGGCCTGGGTTCGGTCGTTCATTACCTTGATGATTTCTTGATGGCCGGGCCGGCGCACTCGGAGCAATGCTTTGCTTTGATGCGGGACTTCGAAGCCCTTTGTGCTCAATTGGGGGTGCCTTTAGCCCCTGAGAAGACCGAAGGCCCTGCCACCAGGATTACCTTCCTCGGTATTGAATTGGACTCAGAGGAGCAATCTTCCATATTGCCCCTGGATAAGTTGCTTAAAATCAGGAGCAAGCTCGAGGCGGTCTTGGGCTGCAGGAAGGTTACTCTTCGGCAGCTCCAGGAATTGGCCGGGATCCTTAATTTTGCCTGTCGGGTAGTGGTGCCAGGCAGGGCTTTTTCTCGTCGGTTGTATGATGCGATGAAAGGGCTACGTTTGCCCCACCATCGTACCCGCTTATGCGCTGGGGTCAGGGCTGACCTCTGCGTGTGGCGGGAGTTTTTGGAACATTTTAACGGGTTGTCTTTCTGGCGGCACGAGCTTCTTTTGGAAGCGGAGCTGCAGCTCTGCTCCGATGCCGCGGGGACTTGTGGTTTTGGGGTAGTGTTAGGTGACCAGTGGTGCTGGTCGGCATGGCCTCCGGAATGGAGTGCCTGTTCATTGGTTAAGGATTTGACCTTTTTGGAGCTTTTCCCCTTGATAGTGGCCTTAGAGCTCTGGGGAGAGCAGTTTAGGGACATTTTTGTGTGACAACCTAGCGGTTGTCCATGTTGTGAACGCCCTGTCCTCTAAGAGTGACAGGGTAATGCGGCTTGTCCGCCATTTTGTGCACAGGTCCTTGTCTCTAAACGCGTTGTTTTTGGCTAGGCACGTCCCGGGGCTAGATAACGGGGTGGCTGACGCCTTGTCCCGTGGTCAGTTGTCCAGGTTTCGGACCCTGGCCCCGTGGGCCCGAGAGTCGCTAGAGGTGTTTCCAGCCCACCTGTGGAGCCTGGGCGGGCTCCCGAGAGCTGGAGAGACGAGGCCTCCAGGGCGATCGCCTTGTCCGTAGCACCTGGCACCCTGCGAGCTTACCAGCGTGCAGGTAAGGAGTTTGGGGATTTCAGGCAGGGTAAGGGTTACCCCCATAGCTGGCCTGCCCCGGTTGAGCACCTAGCTGAATTTTGTGTCCTGCTGAAGGGGCGTGGCCTTTCAGTTAGGACTATCAGGTCTAGGTTAGCCGGCCTCGCCTTTCTGTCCAAGGTGGGGGGGGTTTAGTGATTTTTCGGGTGATTTTCGCATCCGGAGGATGCTGGAAGGCTGGGTGAGGGAGTGACAGGGGTTCCCCTCTGACACTCGTCAGGCCCTGACGGTTCAGCAGCTGTCTTTGATTAATCAGGCATTTGACAGTCTGTGTGCCTCTCTGTACGAGGCCCGTCTTTTTAGGGCAGCGACTTGCGTTATGTTTTTTGGGGCCCTCAGGGTCAGCGAGGCAATGGCCTCCTCGCAGTCTGACTTGTCGCTCCGCGCTTTCCAGCTTACTGATCTGACCTTTAGGCAGGGGGGTGTCTCCCTTTTGGTGAGACATTCCAAGACAGATCAGTTACACAGAGGGGTTAGAATTGAGCTTAGCGCAGCCACCGATCAGTCTGTGTGCCCGGTGGCTGCTTTGCAGCAATTTTGTGGCTTGCGGGGGTCAGGGCGTGGGTACCTTTTTCAACACCAGGATGGCACCCCCCTGACCCGGTATCAATTCTGGGCGTTAGTGTCGAAGGCAATGGCTCAGGTAGGCATGGATCCCGCCGGCTACGGAACACATTCGTTCCGTATCGGCGCCGCCACTAGCGCGGCACTTTCTGGTTTCCCGGCCCAACGGATTCAGGAGATCGGCCGCTGGCGGTCAGCGGCATATTTGGGTTATGTTAGGCCCGCTGAGGATTCTGGGCAGGGTTTAGGCTAGGTAACCTCTCTGTGTGTGTCCTCTTCCAGGTTCCCAGTCCAGGCAGAAACCGACGGCGCTGCTGTGTGGCCACAGCATGGTCTTCTGGGCTGGCCGCTCAGCAGCCAGAAGCGCCATTGGGACCCAGTTGTCATTGGGACGGTGGGTCAATGTTGTTTGGATGGGCCGGAGAGGTATGCGGTGGGAGGGGCTCCTACCGACGTTGCTGGGTGATCAGCATCTCAGGGCTGTACCCGGCGCTGCTGGGTGGGCGGCTACCCAGGGTCACGCCCAGATGGGACTGGGTGGTCGGCAACCCATAGCCGCACCCAGATGGCTGGTCTTGCACCTCGGTGGCCATGACCTGTGCCTGCTTGGTGGTCTACCGTTGATCATCCAGGCGCGCGAAGACCTGCGGTGGCTTCGCACGGTGTGGCCCACCACGCAAGTGGTGTGGTCAGAGATCCTCCCAAGGATCGTTTGGAGGGACGCCATTTCCCTTAGGGCCATACACCGGGTCAGGCGTAGGGTGAATAAGGCCTTGGGAAAAACAGTCAGGGAATTAGGTGGGGTTGTAGTGGCCCATCCCCTCATCACCGTAGATCGGCCGTGGCTTTACCGGGCCGATGGCGTTCACCTGTCAGAGCAGGGGAACGCCATTTTCTTACAGGACCTGCAGCGGTCTCTGCGTGAGCTGGCGCAGATAGAGGGGGGAGTCGGGGGGCCAAGATAGAGATCTGACCCCCGCTCCGTGGCAGGTTAGGGGCGGAAATCTGGGTGGTGGTTCAGCAACTGCGCGTTCTCCCTTGGGCGTCTTTGGGGATGATTGACAGGTTCTCTCCAAGTTCATGGTGGGGTGCTACCTGCGCACTTGGGGGGAACCTGTCTTTGGGTCCCGCTATTGAAGTCCCAGGGTAGGGGTGAGCCGGCGGGACCCCCCTCATGCGAGTGCATGGCAGGGTCTCAGGTGAGGGAGAGGTCCCTCACCTGGACCAGCATCGAGCTACGCCCTTAGTTGCCCAGGAATGTTGACCTTTTACGTCATTTCCGCCCCGTAAGTGTTTGTTTGACCCTGCAGGTCCACTGTTTCCGGGTCATAGTTGAATATGTTGATTTATGCAAATTTATGCTAATTCATGCTAATTTAATTAATAAATTATGCAAATTTATTTTAATAAAAATGACCCAAGTTTAAATCCAGCTCTGGTGTCCGTGTCGTTACTCCGTCTCTTCTGCAAAATATTTTTGGGAAGAATTCCTGTTATTCCTGTTGATACTTCAAATTTATGCCTTTGTGCATTGAATAAGAGAATAATCTACAACTGTTCAGATCTGGCAGAGCGATACTATTAATTGCTCTTTTGGATTTTATTTTAATGTATTATTAACTCCTTGCATCCTGGACATAAATTGTTTCAACCTCTACCCTCAAATCGATGCTATCGAGCACTGCACGCCAAGACAATTAGACACAAGAACATTTTTTCCCCGAATGCCATAACTCTGCTAAACAAATAATTTCTTCACCACTATCAAAACATTCACTAAAGCTACATTACTATTACTATTAGTCTTCTCGTCATTTCTATCACCCATCTCTTTCCACCTATGACTGGATGATGTAACTTATTGCTTGTAACCTTACAGTTTATTATTATTATTATTATTATTATTATTATTATTATTATTATTATTTTATTATTATTTATTAGATTTGTATGCTGCCCCTCTCCACAGACTTGGGGCGGCTCATAGCAGTAATAAAACAATATACAGTAACAAATCTAATATTAAAAGTCTAAAATAACAAATCTAATATTAAAAGTCTAAACACCCATTATTTAAAAAGCATACACACAAACATACTATACATAAAACTACATAGGCAAGGGGAGATATCTCAGTTCCCCCATGCCTGATGGCAGAGGGGGGTTTTAAGGAGTTTATGAAAGGCAAGGAGGGTGGGGGCAATCCTAATCTCTGGGGGGAGCTTGTTCTAGAGTGTCAGGGAAGGCTCTTCCCTGGGTCCCGCCAGCCGACATTGTTTAGTCAACAGAACCCGGAGAAGGCCAACTCTGTGGGACCTAACCGGCTGCTGGGATTCATGCGGCAGAAGGTGGTCTCGAAGATATTCTGGTCCAGTGCCATGAAGGGCTTTATAGGTCATAACCAACACTTTGAATTGTGACTGGAAACTGATCGGCAACCAATGCAGACTGTGGAGTGTTGGTGTAACATGGGCATACCTAGGGAAGCCCATGATTGCTCTCGCAGCTGCATTCTGCACAATCTAAAGTTTCCAAACACTCTTCAAAGGTAGCCCCATGTAGAGAGCGTTACAGTAGTCGAACCTCGAAGTGATGAGGGCATGAGTGACTGTGAGCAGTGACTCCAGGTCCAAGTAGGGCCGCAACTGGCGCACCAGGTGAACCGGGCAAATGCCCCCCTTGCCACAGCTGAAAGATGTTTCTCTAATGTGAGCTGTGGATTGAGGAGGACGCCCAAGTTGTGGACCCTCTCTGAGGGGGTCAATAATTCCCCCCCCAGGGTGATGGACGGACAGATAGAATTGTCCTTGGGAGGCAAAACCACAGCCATTCCATCTTATTAGGGTTGAGCTTGAGGTGTTGACACCCATCCAGACCCCAACAGCCTCCAGACACCAGCACATCACTTCCACTGCTTTACTGACTGGACATGGGGTGGAGATGTACAGCTGGGTATCATCAGCGTACTGATGATACCTCACCCCATGACCCTGGATGATCTCGTCCAGCGGTTTCATGTAGATATTAAACATATAATTAAAC